>NC_074675.1:32072211-32372211 GCF_029448725.1 Salvelinus fontinalis
CACCTCCCTCTCTCTGTTTGTCTCTCTCCCTTTCCCTGCACCCAGAGGCAGAAGGATATTTTTATCTGGCTCAACGCAGAGCCACTAATAAGGCATTATAATACTGAAATACATTTTGATTAGATTTCATACTACAGCACTATAGTACTCCATTCCATGTATGTCAACCAACATTCACAGTCACAAACACAGACACGCAGACAGACACACACACACACACACACACACACACACACACACACACACACACACACACACACACACACACACACACACACATACATACTTCACATAAAAATTATAATGATAAAAATACTAGTCTTCCATCACACATATTCTGCCACATTATTACTGTGCACAAATATGTTTTACATCCCTGTTACTGAGTATTTCTCCTTTGCCAAGATAATCCATCCACCTGACAGGTGTGGCATATCAAGAAGCTGATTAAACAGCATGATCATTACACAGGTGCACCTTGTACTGTGGACAATAAAAGGCTACTCTGAAATGTGCAGTTTTGTCACATAACACAATGCCACATATGTCTTAAATTTTGAGGAAGCGTGCAATTGGCATACTGACTGCAAGAATGTCCACCGGAGCTGTTGCCAGATAATTTAATGTTAATTTCCCTAATATAACATGCCTCCAATGTCATTTTAGAGAATTTGGCAGTATGTCCAACCAGCCTCACAACCGCAGACTGGGCGGTTTGCTGATGTCAACATTGTGAACAGAGTGCCCCATGGTGGCGGTGGGGTTATGGTATGGGCCGGTATAAGCTACGGACAATGAACACAATTGCATTTTATCAATGGCAATTTGAATGCACAAAAATACCGTGATGAGATCCTGAGGCCCATTTTTTTAAGGTATCTGTGATCAACAGATACATATCTGTATTCCCAGTCATGTGAAATCCATAGATTAGGGCCTCATTTATTTATTTCAATTGACTGATTTCCTCATATGAACTGTAACTCAGTAAAAGCAATGAAATTGTTGCATGTTGCGTTTATATTTTTGTTCAGTATAAATAAAAAGTTGGTCACAAAAATATGACATTTGTTGCAGTGAATTATGGGATAGAAGTGATGTGTATGGTGTTTTTTTCTTCTTCCTCCAGACAGTCTCTGCCTGATGCAATACATTGTCATCTAGGACAGATAAACAGAGAGGGGGTGGGGGTAGAGACAGAGAGAGAGAGACAAGAGGGGGGGAGAGAGAGAGAGAGGCAATGGGGGGGGGGGGGCAAAGGGGGGAGAGAGAGAGACAAGGGGGAGAAAGTGAGAGACCTCACAGAGCCCCAGGACAGCAACACAATTAGACCCAACCAAATCATGAGAAAACAATAAGATAATTACTAGATAATTAGCCTATGTGCATTCAACAGGTGCTTTTGATTTGGAAGTGATGCTATAGCTCAATGCTCATCCCTCACAATGCAAGTGAAAGTCAGCATGATTCTTTGTTAGAAGGAGGCTATTGTGCATGCACTACACAAAACACAATCCTTCAAACAAATTCCACCGTACAGTATATATGCTATGCCTTCAGTCAGAGTCTAAATGCTAGGAATCCATGCAATTTATGACGCTAGCTAATACTAACCTGCACTTTTTGCTGCTAATTTGCAACTATTCATAATCCTCCTGATGCTATCTGCTCATGTTAGCCGCTAATGCTACCGCAAACATTAGTGGCTTACGGCTAGTAAGCGGTTCTTAATGACTTCTAATTTGAGTGTTTACCAGGTGCGGAAGACTACTTATGTGGTTGTTCAGCCCTCCGAACACGGGATTATTTTGAGGATTAAAGAATTACTGAAGACCTGGCTATTCGTCTCCTTAAAATGTGCGTGTGTTTGTAATCCCTATATAGTGTACTACTATGGGCCCTGGTCAAGAGTAGTGCTCTACATAGGGAATATGATGCAATTTGGGACACAAAGAGACTCTTGTGTGTCTGTGGGCCATTCCGCCGAATCGGTGCCATTTGCATGTTATAACTTTTCAAAATTAAACTTCGTTCTTTATCTTTTTTCAGCACTGTATCTAATAGCACACATGTTTAGCTATTCAAAATGTTTAATGGTCGCTGTCAGGCAATGTTATTAATTTGTCACAATCTTTCTAAATGGAAGATGGTTGCATTTTTCTCAGTCCTGTTACCAAACCTCTTACAACTGTTTAAATATCAATTAAAAGTCATGCCGACTAGTTTAATTAGTTTTTCCCATCAATAAAGTGGGTATTTTAAAGAAAAAATTGGTTACGTGTTCAAAAAATATATATATGTAGCTAAAAAGTCAACCTATGCAGGTGAAATGTATTTCTTTTTAAAATACAAAGCCATTTTTTTTTAAAGGGAGACCCCAACCTAAATTTGATCAAACATCTATCATGTGACTTATCAAACAATTGTTTAAATGATGGGCCAAACATAATTGAAAAATAAGTGGTTTATCTTTATTATTTTGTATAAAAAACAATTAAATAATAGGTATGAACATTGGGTCACAGGAATGAGCGCTGAGTAACAGGAATGAGCGCTGAGTAACAGGAATGAGCGCTGAGTAACAGGAATGAGCGCTGAGTAACAGGAATGAGCGCCGAGTAACAGGAATGAGCGCTGAGTAACAGGAATGAGCCCTGAGTAACAGGAATGAGCGCTGAGTAACAGGAATGAGCGCTGAGTAACAGGAATGAGCGCTGAGTAACAGGAATGAGCCCTGAGTAACAGGAATGAGCGCTGAGTAACAGGAATGAGCCCTGAGTAACAGGAATGAGCGCTGAGTAACAGGAATGAGCCCTGAGTAACAGGAATGAGCGCTGAGTAACAGGAATGAGCGCTGAGTAACAGGAATGAGCGCCGAGTAACAGGAATGAGCGCCGAGTAACAGGAATGAGCCCTGAGTAACAGGAATGAGCGCTGAGTAACAGGAATGAGCGCCGAGTAACAGGAATGAGCGCTGAGTAACAGGAATGAGCCCTGAGTAACAGGAATGAGCGCTGAGTAACAGGAATGAGCCCTGAGTAACAGGAATGAGCGCTGAGTAACAGGAATGAGCCCTGAGTAACAGGAATGAGCGCTGAGTAACAGGAATGAGCCCTGAGTAACAGGAATGAGCGCTGAGTAACAGGAATGAGCGCTGAGTAACAGGAATGAGCGCTGAGTAACAGGAATGAGCGCTGAGTAACAGGAATGAGCGCTGAGTAACAGGAATGAGCCCTGAGTAACAGGAATGAGCGCTGAGTAACAGGAATGAGCCCTGAGTAACAGGAATGAGCGCTGAGTAACAGGAATGAGCCCTGAGTAACAGGAATGAGCACTGAGTAACAGGAATGAGCGCTGAGTAACAGGAATGAGCGCTGAGTAACAGGAATGAGCGCCGAGTAACAGGAATGAGCGCCGAGTAACAGGAATGAGCCCTGAGTAACAGGAATGAGCGCTGAGTAACAGGAATGAGCGCTGAGTAACAGGAATGAGCGCTGAGTAACAGGAATGAGCCCTGAGTAACAGGAATGAGCGCTGAGTAACAGGAATGAGCCCTGAGTAACAGGAATGAGCGCTGAGTAACAGGAATGAGCCCTGAGTAACAGGAATGAGCGCTGAGTAACAGGAATGAGCCCTGAGTAACAGGAATGAGCGCTGAGTAACAGGAATGAGCGCTGAGTAACAGGAATGAGCGCTGAGTAACAGGAATGAGCGCTGAGTAACAGGAATGAGCGCTGAGTAACAGGAATGAGCGCTGAGTAACAGGAATGAGCCCTGAGTAACAGGAATGAGTGCTTGTGTGTGTGTGAGAATAACTGGATGTCACAGAATTTCCTTCAATTAAACAAAGATAAAACAGAGGTCATTATATTTGGCAAAAAAATATCTTAGTCTAAATAGCAACATAAAACCAGTAGCAATTGTGTGTGCGTGCTTTTGCATGAGCGTGTGTGCATGTATGTGAGCGTGTGCTTGTGTGTGTGTGTGTGTTGTGGAGAGAGAGAGAGAGAGAGAGAGAGAGAGAGAGAGAAGGTGTGAGTATCGCTCCTCCCCCTGCAGCATGTGTCTGGCTCCTGCCTCTGCACAGTATGGGTTCTCCATCTTCCTCTACAAAAGGCAAGACAGGCAACAAATACAAAAAGCGGATCATCTCTACATTGACTACCAGTACCTAATGTTATCTTGAAAATACTATTTTCTGCATATAAAACGCAACATTCACTTGCAATTGTATGTCCTGTTTGCATTTCATATAGAACTGCAATAAATGAATGAACAAAAACGTGCCTTTTCTAAGAAACAGTCTCTAGTCTGGCGCTAGCGCTAACTCTCCTCCTGACCTAGAAGTGCTTAACAGCTCTGTCTGGTGAAAGCTGGGGGCTATCTGGAGGTGTGGTGAGGTGCTTTAGGACTACTTTCCTGCACTTGATCCTGTAGTAAGTCTCTCGCCACTTTTTGCGACTTCTGCGCTTTTCCCTCTTACTAATGTTATTGGCTGTTTTCGTTCTGCCTGATGCTATGTCCTCCCTGTATTTCTGCTGTTCCTTTTTTAAGTATCTCTCTTTCTCCTTTCTGTGTCGGCATCGCGTCGAGCGCGATAGCGTCGCTGCTTCTCTGCAGCACTTAATTGGCCGGCTCCCTGTAAGTAATGTGTTGACATTGTAAAACAGAAAACACTTTCAGTAATTCCAACTGTAAAACTTAAAATCAAAGGAATAGTATTAATCAATGTATATACCAGATACACATTTAAAATGGCTATTTCATTCAAACTTCTCACTCCTGTTACTCGTATTCAGTCCTGTTACACTTCATATGAGTAACAGGACTGAGTTTTCAGCATAGCATTAGCAATACATGAAATGTATCCACGTGGCATCAATGCTAATAGCATGAGAACATTTATCACCTTCAAGTGGTTTACCAAAACTATCTTAAAAAAACAAAACATAATAACATCTAAGAAATAATTTATATTGACATTCTCAGTCATACTTACAATATGATAAAATATAATACAGAAAAAAGAGTGAGAGAACTTACTTTTGGTCTTCCCATGGCCTTCAGGCGACTCAAATGATGCTACTTCCTGTTGATCATGTGACTTGTGGAATGTCCCACATTTTTAGAGGGGGGAATGTGTCAGGGTAACAGGACTGAGTGAAAACCTGGGGACACGACTAAAATGTGTATTTTAACTAACATATTATGAATTTCCGATGAGAAAATGTATTTTATGTCTAAATTGGAAATAGAGTCACACAATAATTCAAAATAAAAAAAGATTTCTGAAGGATTCTAATCATTATATTTCATGGTGAAGTGTAGTGGGGACGGGTTAAAATCCTATTTTGTCAGTGGTCTAGGTAGTTTTTATTAAGGTTATACATGATGTACAGTATCTTCAAATTGCAATTAGGACAAAGTGCAGGACACCTTGCTTGATAATATAATGTATTATACAGATACTTTTCATGCATATTTATGCATGTAATGTCCTGGAGACGGAAAAGGCACCAATTCGGTGGAATGGCCCCTGTATTGTCAGTGTGAACTGTTCACCCCTTGGCCGTTTTCCACTAACCTATTTACCCCATCCCTCCATCCCCCTGTCATTCTATCCCTCCCTCTCTCTTTTAATCTCAAATGTACGCTCCCCTTCTGCCCTCTGATACTGATATTTGGCAGTGTTCTCTCTCTCTCTCTTCCCCCTCTTTGTCTCTCTTTCTCTCACCCTCTCTCTCTCGCTCTCTCTCTCCCCCTGTCTATCACTCTCTCTTTCTATTTCACTCTCTCCCCCTGTCTATCACTCTCTCTCTCCCCCCTCTTTGTCTCTCTTTCTCTCCCCCTGTCTATCACTCTCTCTCTCCCCCCTCTTTGTCTCTCTTTCTCTCCCCCTGTCTATCACTCTCTCTCCCTCTCTCTCCCCCCCTGTCTATCTCTCTCTCACTCTCTCTCTCTCCCCCCCTGTCTCTCTCTCTCTCTCTCTGACCATCTGGTCTGGAGGCTGAGTGTGCATCCCAAATAGCACCCTATTCCCTTTACAGTACTGTTTGGAATACAGCCTAAGGAATACAGCCTAAGGCTACATACAGTAAGGCTATTGCCATTTATATTAAACCAGGCGGAGCCCGCAAAAGAGAAGTACACAAATACAGAGGGAGAAAGAAATGGAGAGAGAGGAGGGATAGAGGAGAAAGGGAGTTAAAGAGAGAAAGGGAGAGAGAGGGAGAAAGAGATAGAGGTTTGGCGAGAGGAGGGGTAGAGGAGAGAGGGCGAGAAAGAGAGAAAGGGAGAGCGAGGGAGGCATGAAGACAGAGAGAGACGGAGAGACAGATAGCGAGGGAGAGAGAGAGACAGAGACTGGTGAACTGAAAAGATGAGTTGCTTCTTATTAATACAGATGGTGAATCAGATGGTGAATCCAGCTGCTGTTTTTTTCCAAACGCTGCTCCCGACAACCGGCCAGGAAGTGTTGGTTACTCACAGCTGGGTTACCACGACAACCAGGCTTGACGCCGTAAGCCCAATGAAACCTTTGGAAAGGTAATAAACATAAGGAAGGGAATGTGGAGAGAGAGAGAGAGAGAGAGAGAGAGAGAGAAAGAGAGAGAAATGGAGAGAGGGTGAGAGAGAAAGAGAGGGAGATGAGAGAGGGCGGAGGAAGAAGAGAAAGGTGGTGGGAGTTACAAAGAGGGTATAGGAGTAAGGAAAGGAAGGGGGGAGGGGGAGGGGGCAGGCGGGCTAAAGGAAGGAAATGAGGAAGGAAAGAGAGGGATAACAAGGATCTCATTGTTGTACTCAGAGGGGTAGTTATCTGCAAAAGGAAGGAAACACAGCACTGTGTGTTGGTGTACTACTGCATGCGAAGTACATCAGAGGAGTCTGGTGGGAGGAGCTATTGGAGGACGGTATCAAACACATCACACATCTGGAAACCACATGTTTGACTCCGTTCCAAATATCCATTGCAGCCATTACAAAGAGCCTGTCCTCCTATAGCTCCTCCCACCAGCCTCCTCCGATTTAAATTGTTCTCTCGTCCTCTGCCTCTCCCTTCCTCTCTCGCTTTCTCTCTCCCTCTTACTCCCTCCCATCTCTGTGTGTGCGTGTGTGAGGAGAAAGCTAGTTTGTTGGATTTCTCCCATGGTTTCTGTTTGACCTTTGATCCCTTGTCTTATACAACAGCTACCGCTCTGCTGTGCCAGCCGGCCGTGGGCATCAGTATGCCCGACACACCCACACACCCACCCACCCACAGACACACACACACACACACACACATACACAGACACTTTGCTCACAGTCTTACACATCCTGCTGTGGATAGTCTGTATGGATTCAGAAATATACAGTACCAGTCAAAACTTTGGACACACCTACTCAGTCAAGGGTTTTTATTTACTTTTAATATTTTCTACATTGTAGAATAATAGTGAAGACATCAAAACTATGAAATAACACATATGGAATCATGTAGTAACCAAAAAAGTGTTGCCTTGATGACAGCGTTGCACACTCTTTGCATTCTCTCAACCAGCTTTAGGAGGTAGTCACCTGGAATGTTTTCCAACAGGTTTGAAGGAGTTCCCACATATGCTGAGCACTTGTTGGCTGCTTTTCCTTCACTCTGCGGTCCAACTCATCCCAAACCATCTCAATTGGGTTGAGGTCTGGTGATTGCTGAGGGCAGGTCATCTGATGCAGCACTCCATCACTCTCCTTCTTGGTCAAATAGACCTTACACAGCCTGGTGTGTTGGGTCATTGTCTTGTTGAAAAACAAATGATAGTCCCACTAAGCACAAACCAGATGGGATGACATATCGCTGCAGAATGCTGTGGTAGCCATGCTGGTTAAGTGTGCCTTGAATTCTAAATATATCACCGACAGTGTCACCAGCAAAGCATCCCCACACATCACACCGCCTCATCCATGCTTCACAGTGGGAACCACACATGCGGAGATCATCCGTTCAACTACTCTGTGTCTCACAAAGACACCGCGGTAGGAACCAGAAATCTCACATTTGGACTCATCAGACGAAAGGACCGATTTCCACCGGTCTAATGTCCATTGCTCGTGTTTTTTGGCCCAAGCAAGTCTCTTCTTATAATTGGTGTCCTTTAGTGGTGGTTTCTTTGCAGCATTTCGATCATTAAGGCCTGATTCACGCAGTCTCCTCTGAACAGTTGATTTTGAGGTGTGCCTGTTACTTATTTGGGCTGCAATCTGAGGTGCAGCTAATTGCCGATTTCTGAGGCTGGTAACTCTGGGTCTTCTTTTCCTGTGGCGGTCCTCATGAGAGCCAGTTTCATCATAGCGATTGATGGTTTTTGCGACTGCACTTGAAGATACTTTCAAAGTTCTTGACATTTTTCGGACTGACTGACCTTCATGTCCTAAAGTAATGATGGACTGTCATTTCTCTTCGCTAATTTGAGCTGTTCTTGCCATAATATGGACTTTTATGAAATAGGGCTATCTTCTTTATACCACCCCTACCTTGTCACAACACAACCGATTGGCTCAAACGCATTAAGGAAAGAAATTCCACAAATTACATTTTAACAAGGCACACCTGTTAATTGAAATGCATTCCAGGTGACTACCTCATGAAGCTGGTTGAGAGAATGCCAAGAGTGGGCAAAGCTGTCCTCAAGGCAAAGGGTGGCTACTTTGAAGAATCTCAAATATAAAATAAATGTTGATTTGTTTATCACTTTTTTGGTTACTACATGATTACATATGTGTTATTATGTCTTCACTGTTATTCTACAATGTAGAAAATATAAAAAATAAAGAAAAACCCTTGAATGAGTAGGTGTGTCCAAACTTTTGACTGGTGCTGTAGATAGACCATGAATTGAGATTGACGATTCTGAGATACTGTGCTGACTACTGGGTTGAAGTGTCTGTTAGTAATTAGGTTGATCATGTGTGTGTGCGTCTGTGTTTATTAGTGTGTGTGTGTGTGTGTTTGTGTGTGTGTGTGTGTGTATGTCACAGAAGGTTGGTGGCACCTTAATTGGGGAGGACGGGCTCACGGTAATGGCTGGAGCGGAATAGGTGGAATGGTATCAAATACAGTCGTGGCCAAAAGTTTTGAGAATGACACAACTATTAATTTCCACAAAGTTTACTGCTTCAGTGTCTTTAGATATTTTTGTCAGATGTTACTATGGAATACTGAAGTATAATTACAAGCATTTCATAAGTGTCAAAGGATTTTATTGATAATTTCATGAAGTTGATGCAAAGAGTCAATATTTTCAGTGTTGACCGTTCTTTTTCAAGACCTCTGCAATCCACCCTGGCATGCTGTCAATTAACTTCTGGGCCACATCCTGACTGAAGGCAGCCCATTCTTGCATAATCAATGCTTGGAGTTTGTCAGAATTTGTGGGGTTTTGTTTGTCCACCTTGAGGATTGACCACAAGTTCTCAATGGGATTAAGGTCTGGGGAGTTTCCTGGCCATAGACCCAAAATATCGATGTTTTGTTCCCCGAGCCACTTAGTTATCACTGGCCTTATGGCAAGGTGCTCCATCATGCTGGAAAAGGCATTGTTCGTCACCAAACTGTTCCTGGATGGCTGGGAGAAGATGCTCTCGGAGGATGTGTTGGTACCATTCTTTATTCATGGCTGTGTTCTTAGGCAAAATTGTGAGTGAGCCCACTCCCTTGGCTGAGAAGCAACCCCACACATGAATGGTCTCAGGATGCTTTACTGTTGGCATGACACAGGACTGATGGTAGCGCTCATCTTGTCTTCTCGGATTGTCTTCTCGGATTCCCCAAACAATCGGAAAGGTGATTCATCAGAGAAAGTGACTTTACCCCAGTCCTCAGCAGTCCAATCCCTGTACTGGTGGTGCCCCGATCCTGCAGCTGAATCAACTTTAGGAGACAGTCCTGGCGCTTGCTGGACTTTCTTGGGCGCCCTGAAGCCTTCTTCTCAACAATTGATCCGCTCTCCTTGAAGTTCTTGATGATCCGGTAAAGGGTTGATTTAGGTGCAATCTTACTGGCAGCAATATCCTTGCCTGTGAAGCCCTTTTGTGCAAAGTAATGATGACGGCACGTGTTTCCTTGCAGGTAACCATGGTTGACAGAGGAAGAACAATGATTCTAAGCACCACCCTCCTTTTGAAGCTTCCAGTCTGTTATTCAAACTCAATCAGCATGACAGAGTGATCTCCAGTCTTGTCCTCATCAACACTCACACCTGTGTTAACAAGAGAATCACTGACATGATGTCAGCTGGTCCTTTTGTGGCAGGGCTGAAATGCAGTGGAAATGTTTTTTGGGAGATTCAGTTAATTTGCATGGCAAAGAGGGACTTTGCAATTAATTGCAATTCATCTGATCACTCTTCATAACATTCTGGAGTATATCCAAATTGCCATCATACAAACTGAGGCAGCAGACTTTGTGAAAATTCATATTTGCGTCATTCTCAAAACTTTTGGCCACGACTGTACATCAAACATGTGGTTTCCATGTGTTTGTTGCCATTCCATTTGGTCTGTTCCAGCCATCATTATAAGTCATCCTCCCCTCGGCAGCCTTTGCTGGTGAGTGTGTGTGTGTTTCTCCACTGAGACACTGGTGTGGAATGCAGCAGCAGTAGCTAATACCAGATGGGGCGTTCTCCAGAAACTCACTCTTCAAAGAGCAGCAGTGGAGGCCTCCCAATTTATGTAACTCACACACACACACACACACACACACAGACACACACACAAATGGAGCACTGCATACACACACACACACACACACACACATTTTATCTTCTCCTTTGGAAGAATGGTATAACTCACAGGGGAGAGAGAGGCAGTTGATTACTTCTAATCGTATAACTTTGTTGCAAAGTGTCTGCGTGTGTGCGTGCGCGTGCCCTCACTCTCATTCTGTTCAGAGAGGAAAGGCACATTTAGACATTGTCAAGGCCCTATGGGAGGTTAGATTATCAGAAGGCCAGCTGTCTTTGCCTGCGTCTCAAGTGGCACCCCATTCCCTACTTAGGGCACTACTTTTGATGCTGGTCTATAAAGGGAATAGGGTGCCATTTGGGACGCATCCTTTGTGTTTCCTTTTGTTTGTGTGTACGATACAAAGATCACATCACCAGACAATGTTATGAAGGGGAGAGGAAGGAGGAAGGAACAGAAAGGGTCAAGGAAAGGAAACGGTGAAGAGGACAGAGACAGCGAGAGGGGGGGGGGGGGGAAGGAAAGTTAGAGAGAGAGAAGAGATACCTAGACAGAAGGGGGTAGAGAGAGAAAAAAAGAGACACAGTAGGAGGTAGAGAGAGAAAAACATAATCATTATGTGGTGGTTAATTTCTTTACTATCAAGTGAGGAGAGACAAACTTAGCACACAAGTCAGAGTTATACTTAAACTAAATATTTATTCACTTATTAATAAGGGACACATATAAGGGACACAAACACACACATATAAAGTGAATCGATTGAGTGCTCTAAGTTAATGATGGCTGGTCAACGAATCAGAGCCCTGAGACAAAAGTACAAAGGTCTCTTATAGCCAACATGCACCCCCTTCAGGCTACATGACAAACAACAGATGTATGGAATGGGTCCCAAGGTTAAGAATTGTATGAAAGATACAGCAGACAGTATCTGCTGGTTGTAAAAACAGTTCTCTTTGTGTAGAGACCAAGGTCTGGCCCTGGGTTCATCTCTCCCTGGTACCTTATAGAACAGAAACATTAACTCATGCTCTGGAATGCGGTATCACTCAAAGACATCGTAAATCTTCCAAAGGCCCATCCTCAGTAGAACACACACAGATGAGCGTTCTAACAACCCCTTATTCTGTTGAATAAAACAACCATTTCATGCAATAAAGCATTATAACATAATCTTGTAATTTCTCCATCATAGTTACAATAACGATGTACTGTACATATTAAAAAATAAGACAACTATTTATACACACACACATATATAAATATACATACATAGCCAATTATTTCCCTTGAATGAGGAAATGGGCCAGTGGCCTACATTCCCGGGCACTTTGCTGTGCTTCGTCTCTCTCCAGATTAGTGTTCACTATCTCTCCTTTCAGCCTCGCTCTTTCTCCTCAACTCCCTCTTCCTCTCTTCTACCCATGCCTATGTGCTGGCCGGTATTTACACTCAGGGGGGACCAGTCTCTCTCTTTTCTTTAGCTGTCTCTTCTCCCTCTTCCTTTTCTCCTCTCTCCCTCTCTTTCTCTCTCTGTGTGTGTCTCTCTCACTCCTCCCTCTCTCTCTCTCTCTTTGTCTCTTTCTCTCTCATCCCTCTCTTTTCTCCACGCATGCCCGTCCTACGGCCGACAATCTTTCTACACTGATGCTAGCTGACAGCACACACACTGGCTCAGTGGTTACACGGCAGTTGGCATGGCCAAATGCTCTCTCTCTCTCTCCCTATCGCCTTCTTTATTCCCCGAACACAGTCCCACTGTAGGGGAAATGGGTTTGGAGGGAAGGGGAACATATTGGTTTTAAAGACTGGTTGGATGGAGCTTTTAAACTCTGTCGCTGAGCAGGAAGGCAGTTGAAAGGCAGGGTGGGTGGGAGGGAGGGAGGGAGGGAGGGAGGGAGGGAGGGAGGGAGGGATGATCAGAGTAGGAGTGGAGGAAAGGAGGAGAGGAGTAGAGTACAGGCGGTTGGAAGGCAGGGAGAATGTGAGGGAGGTAGAGAGTGTCAGAGGCTATAGATGTGGGAGAGATTTAAAAAAAGAAGTGTGGAGAAAGAGAGGAAAGGAGGATAGGAGAGGGGGATGGCGTGCCCTGAATGGTGGTGTTTCACCTGTGGTGAGATCGCATCTTAATTTGGTGTGCGGGTGGGCACATGCATGCATTCATATGACAATGCTATGCTTAATTCAAATCAAATTGTATTTGTCACATGCTTCGTAAACAACAGGTGTAGACTTACAGTGAAATGCTTACTTACGGGGCCCTTCCCAACAATATAGAGAAAAGAAAAGAGGAATAATATAAAAAAAATAATAACACAGGGAATAAATACACAATGAGTAACAATAACTTAGCTATGAATACACGGGTACCAGTACAGCGTGGATGTGCAAGGGTACGAAGTAATTGAGGTAGATATGTACGTAGGTATAACGTGACTAGGCAACAAGATAGATAATAAACAGTAGCAGCAGCGTATGAGATGAGTCAAAATAGTTAGTGCAAAAAGGGTCAATGCAGATAGTTAAATAGTTAACCAATAGCTACCGGACTAACTATTTAGCAGCCTTATGGCTTAGGGGTGTTTAGCGTCCTGTTGGTTCCAGACTTGGTGCATCGGTACCGCTTGCCGTGCGGTAGCAGAGAAAACAGTCTATGACTGGGGTGGCTGGAGTCTTTGACAATCTTTAGGGCCTTCCTCTGACACTGCCTGCTAAAGAGGTCCTGAATGGCAGGGAGCTCGGCCCCAGAGATGTACTGGGCCATACGTATTACCCTCTGTAGGGCCTTGCAGTCGGATGCCAAGCAGTTGCCATACTAAGCGGTGATGCAGCCAGATTCTCTCAATGGTGCAGCTGTAGAACTTTTTGAGGATCTGAGGGCCCATGCCAAATATATTTTTAATATTTTTTTATTTATCCTTTATTTAACTCTCATCGTCGTCTGTTATCAGGCCAAGCACGTCATGTCGTCAGCAAACTTAATGATGATGTTGCCGTTGTGCGAGGCCCCGAAGTCATTAGTTAACAGGGAGTACAGGCGGGTACTAAGCACACACCCCTGAGTAACCCCCGTGTTGAGAGTCAGCATGGCAGATGTGTTGTTGCCTACCCTCACCACCTGGGGGTGGCCCGTCAGGATGTCCAGGATTCAGCTGCAGAGGGAGGTGTTCAGTCCTACGGTCCTGAGCTTAGTGATGAGCTTGGAGGAAAAATATGGTGTTGAACACTGAGCTATAGTCAATGAACAGCATTCTCACATAGGTGTTTCTCTGGCCCAGGTGAGAGAGGGCAGTGTGGAGTGCAATAGAGATTGCATCATCTGTGGATATGTTGGGGCAGTATGTGAATTGGAGTTGCTCCAGTGTGTCTGGGATAATGGTGTTGATGTGAGCCATGACCAACCTTTCAAAGCATTTCAAGGCTACAGATAGTAATTTAAACAGGATACCTTGGCGTTCTTGGACACAGGGACTATGGTGTTCTGCTTGAAACATGTATGTATTACAGACTGGGTCAGGGAGAGGTTGAAAATGTCAGTGAAGACACTTGCCAGCTGGTCAGCGCTTGATCTGAGTACACATCCTGGTAATACGTCTGGCCCCGCGACCTTGTGAATGTTAACCTGTTTAAAGGTCTCACTCACATTGGCTATGGAGAGGGAGATCTCACTGTCGTTCAGAACAGCTGGTACTCTCATGCATGTTTCAGTGTTGCTTGCCTCAAAGCCAGTAGAGAAGGAATTTAGCTTGTCTGGTACAGTGGTTCCTCCTTTAAAAGTTGTGAGCTTACACCGCGGGACTTAGATGTACCCAGCGTCACGGCTTCATTGCTCCAGACCACCACAACGGGGAATTAGAGCACTCATTATGCATTTGGGTCCCAAGGTTTTTGTATGACCAATCACATCGAGTGATTCCAATGACGAATTTGACGTGAGCCACCGCTCCCTGGTGACTTTCTTCAGCAAAGATGGCTGACAAAACATTACGGGGGAAGCAAATGTAAGTAGTTCAAAAGTCATAACGAGTGAAGCAAAACATTTACAATTGAGAGGAATATGTTAGTTAATGTAGAGACAAACGATTGCGCATATTTTTTTGTCATAAAGTTAATTTACGAAAATCGCTACTTGGCAAGTTTTTTCCCCAGTCATATCCAATACCAGGTGTATCAGACTCCACTATTTGAATGATGCTGTGTCTGCATGTATATACGTATTACAATTATACACTTCAACAGTGTTTACCACTCCTGCTCCTGGGACATCAATGATTACACATTGTAACGATACAATAGACTAGAAACATGATTTAAGTAAAGGCTGATTTGTAATTCATATATACAGATTAAAAAACAGTACCTCCTGCCAGCACGCCCACAAGTGTGCTGAACGACGCGTGGAAGAGAGAGAGGAACGAGACGGGAGTAACGATCCAGGCTATTTGCTCTGAGACCAGGCATAATAATGTAATGAAACAAGCAGGGAGCGGGTTTCGAACCCTCAACACTCTAGCCCGAAGTCCAGCACGCTATCGACTGTACACAAATGTATTAATTGGGGTTGGGGTGGATTGTGGCTAAAAACACTTTACCAATTGGAATCTTTAACATGTGGAAAGTGGGATAAGTAGTAATATTAGTTTTTCACAAGCGTAGCAGGATGGGCTATTAGCTGAACAATAGACTATTCAACCTTTACTAAAGAATTGTCTAATAAACGAGCTAGGTGTGAACCCCCTCCCCCCCCAACTTGAGCTAGGTGTGAAACCCCCCCCTCTTCCCCAACTTGCAACAAATCATTTGTATCTATCTTTCCACATCTACCTACACACATATCTACCTACACACGGTTAATGTTCCTGAAAAATATATATACTGTATATAGTATATATATATAGTGGCGCAGCGGTCTAAGGCACTGCATCTCGGTGCAAGAGGCTTTACTACAGTCCCTGGTTCGAATTCAGGCTGTATCACATCCGACTGTGATTGGGAGTGCCATAGGGCAGCGCTCAATTGGCCCAGCATCATCCGGGTTTGGCCGGGGTAGGGCCTTCATTGTAAATAAGAATTTGTTCTTACCTGACTTGCCTAGTTAAATAAAGGTTGAATTTAAAAAAACAACTGGTGGCAACCGCAGCGCAATCAATAGGAGGTGAACAGTGGCTGGTGCTGAAAATATAGCTAACTTGTTATGCAAGTGTTGCACTCCAACACACCAACAGACCAACACACCAACAGACCTACACCAGTCGAGCAATTCATTTCAACAATAATCTTCATTTTAATTTGACTTTGCAAACAACAAATGGCCTTAATTGGAGTCTATTTCTTCAGAGCCTAGACCTATATAAAATAACTTTACTGGCTGAGGTAGGTTATGAGGTTTAACAGCCTAATAGAAGTAGATTTTTTTTTTATTAGGCCTACTTACAATTGCAACTGGTCAAAAATGTAGCATCCTACATAAAACAATCATTTACAGAAAAAGGTCTGCACGTTCCAACTAAAACAATATAACTAATAATTAAAAGTGCACATTTGTAAATCCCAAACGTCTTTATTGTGACACATAAACAAGATGCTGTGTTTTTATTTACAGTAGCGATGAACAACTGGAGGCATTTTGAAAACAGCAGAACAATAGACTTTTTAGAACCTGGCTACTGGTGTGAAAATCCCTCAACTCGAAATGTATTCGATGCTTAAGTACTCTAAAGTGTTACATTTGTAACTCAAAACAGCAGTACAGTATTTCTTCATCAACATCTTTATGCTTTCGTTAGTAAAATAAAATAACGAGAAAAAAGACATTCAAATGCAGATGTTTATATAAACTACATTTTAGTCACACTTCCACCCAGCTCCACGATCACAGGTAAAACCTTGCTGAGATGATCAATGTATTTGTTGTATCGTCAATTTCTCTAGCCAAAACATCTTGATGGCCTTGACCAGTTCATCTTTGCTTGTCGGCTTGGCAGAGTTACGGATGAATGTTTTCAGTTGATGCCAAACAAGTTCGATCGGGTTTAAATCAAATCAAATTTGATTTGTCACATACACATGGTTAGCAGATGTTAATGCGAGTGTAGCGAAATGCTTGTGCTTCTAGTTCCGACAATGCAGTAATAACCAACGAGTGATCTAACCTAACAATTTCACAACAACTACTTTATACACACAAGTGTAAAGGAATGAAGAATATGTACATAAAAATATATGAATGAGTGATGGTACAGAGTGGCATAGGCAAGATGCAGTAGATGGTATCGAGTACAGTATATACATATGAGATGAGTAATGTAGGGTATGTAAACAATATATGAAGTGACATTGTTTAAAGTGGCTAGTGATTAAAAATTTAAAATAAAAATGACATTGTTAAAGTGGCTGGAGTTGAGTCCGTATGTTGGCAGCAGCCACTCAATGTTAGTGGTCGCTGTTCAACAGTCTGACGGCCTTGAGATAGAAGCTGTTTTTCAGTCTCTCGGTCCCTGCTTTGATGCACCTGTACTGACCTCGCCTTCTGGATGGAAGCGGGGTGAACAGGCAGTGGCTCGGGTGGTTATTGTCCTTGATGATCTTTAAGGCCTTCCTGTGACATCGGGTGGTGTAGGTGTCATGGAGAGCAGGTAGTTTGCACCCGGTGATGCGTTGTAAATCAGGAGACCTACATGTAGAGATGAAAAAAATATTTTTAGATATACTGTAGGCCTACCGTAGGTGTTGTAGGTCTTTGATTTATTGATTTTATTTAACCTTCATTTTACTACATAAAGGTCTACTTACTCCGCTGGCGTCTTGACCCTGTTTATGCCCTCATCTGCAATGCAAACCCGGGCGGCAATGTGTTTTGGGTCATTGTCTGCAATTGGAGATGAAAAAAAATACATTTAGCCTAACAGCCAACATTAGGTACAATAATAGAAATATACATGTAAATAGGCCTAAACCTAACAAAATACTGCTAAAATCCTACAGATGTGTACCCAGAAACACCTCTCTGACATAGGGTCCAGCATATCTCTTGTTGATTACAAAGAAATCTCGAGCCATGATACCTGAAAAAGGAGGCAAGAGTGAATTATTGTGGAACACTGTAACGGTCGTCTTTCGGACAGTTAGTAGACCAAGGCGCAGCGGGTGATGAATACATAATACTTTATTGTAAGACGAAGACAGACACGAAATACACTTGACTAAATATACAAAATAACGGGGCCTCCCGGGTGGCGCAGTGGTCTAGAGCACTGCATCGCAGAGCTAACTGCGCCACCAGAGTCTCTGGGTTCGCCCCCAGGCTCTGTCGCAGTCGGCCGCGACCGGGAGGTCCGCGGGGCGACGCACAATTGGGCTAGCGTCGTCCGGGTAAGGGAGGGTTTGGCCGGTAGGGATTTCCTTGTCTCATCGCGCTCCAGCGACTCCTGTGGCGGGCTGGGCGCAGTGCGTGCTAACCAAGGGGGCCAGGTGCACGGTGTTTCCTCCGACACATTGGTGCGGCTGGCTTCCGGGTTGGAGGCGCGCTGTGTTAAAGAAGCAGTGCGGCTTGGTTGGGTTGTGCTTCGGAGGACGCATGACTTTCGACCTTCGTCTCTCCCGAGCCCGTACGGGAGTTGTAGCGATGAGACAAGATAGTAATTACTAGCGATTGGATACCACGAAAATTGGGGAGAAAAGGGGATAAAATGTAAAAAAAATTGGGTAGTACTTGCGGGCTTCCAGCCTTGCTTCCGTGCTGCCTCATAACGTCGCCTCTCCGCTTTAAATGCCTCCAGCTCCGCCTTGGAACGGCGACACTCCTCTGGCTGTGCCCAGGGTCCTTTACCGTCCAGGATCTCTTCCCATGTCCAATCCTCCTTTTCCCACTGCTGCTGTCGTTGCTGTCCGTTAACCCGCTGCTTGATCTGGGTTTGGTGGGTGATTCTGTAACGGTCGTCTTTCGGACAGTTAGTAGACCAAGGCGCAGCGGGTGATGAATACATAATACTTTATTGTAAGACGAAGACAGACACGAAATACACTTGACTAAATATACAAAATAACAAAACGAACTAGACAGACCTAAACTACGAACTTACATGAAACGAAGAACACATGAACAGGAACGACCGAAAGAACGAGACGAGACAGTACCGTGTGGTGCAACAAACACAGACACAGCGACAATCACCCACAAACAAACAGTGAGAACAACCTACCTTAATATGACTCTCAATTAGAGGAAAACGCAAAACACCTGCCTCTAATTAAGAGCCATACCAGGCAACCCAAAACCAACATAGAAACAGAAAACATAGACTGCCCACCCAAAACTCACGCCCTGACCATCACACACATACAAAACAACAGAAAACAGGTCAGGAACGTGACAAACACATAACAGTCCGTGGGGTGTAGGCTACAATATTTTATGTACCTTTTGCTTTGTAAATAGCCAAACTTACCATCAAAAATCAAATATGGGTCTGGTCCCTGGCGAGAAATTGCCACCCACACATGGAGTTTGAGCGGATGTTTGGGACTCGGCTTGCTTGATCTTCTTCCTTTTTTTCTGTAGCAATTTTGAGAAAATTGCTCAAGGGCCACGGTTGATTAGTCTGTGAAGATGACATTATTGAATGTCTCGCCAGCTTTGATCCATGCCCTGGCTTATAGGATGCAAAGTTCTTTGTTTGTCAGACAAATCATTGGGTCGAAACTACAGAACAGTACAAAACAAGCGAACACACATGGTTAATGTTCTGATCATTAAAATATATATATATACATATATATAAAACATTTTTGGCACATTTGTGGCCTGCTGGAGGTCATTTTGCAGGGCTCTGGCAGTGTTCCTCATTGCACAAAGGCGGAGGTAGCGGTCCTGCTGCTGGGTTGTTGCCCTCCTACGGCCTCCTCCACGTCTCCTGATGTACTGGCCTGTCTCCTGGTAGCGCCTCCATGCTCTGGACACTACGCTGACAGACACAGCAAACCTTCTTGCCACAGCTTGCATTGATGTGCCATCCTGGATGAGCTGCACTACCTGAGCCACTTGTGTGGGTTGTAGACTCCGTCTCATGCTACCCCTAGAGTGAAAGCACCGCCAGCATTCAAAAGTGACCAAAACATCAGCCAGGAAGCATAGGAACTGAGAAGTGGCTGTGGTCACCACCTGCAGAATCACTCCTTTTTTGGGGGTGTCTTGCTAATTGCCTATAATTTCCACCTTTTGCATTCCATTTGCACAACAGCATGTGAAATTTATTGTCAATCAGTGTTGCTTCCTAAGTGGACAGTTTGATTTCACAGAAGTGTGATTGACTTGGAGTTACATTGTGTTGTTTAATTGTTCCTGTCACGTTCCTGACCTATTTCTGTTAGTTTGTTGTATGTGTTAGTTGGTCAGGACGTGAGTTTGGTGGGCATTCTATGTTTTCTGTTTCTATGTTGGTTTAAGGGTTGCCTGGTATGGCTCTCAATTAGAGGCAGGTGTTTGGCGTTTCCTCTAATTGAGAGTCATATTTAGGTAGGTTGTTTCACAGTGTTCGTTGTGGGTGGTTGTCTCCTGTGTCAGTGTTTGTCGCACCATACGGGACTGTTGTCACGATCGTCTATAGGAGAGAGTGAGGACCAAGGCGCAGCGCGTGAAAAGAACATCTTCTTTTATTAAGAAGAAAACAAACACAAAACGAAACCACTTTAACAAAATAACAAACAGACTAACGTGAAGCTAAGAATGAACTAGTGCATACATGCAACATAGAACATCGACATAGACAATTCCCCACAAACAGCTAAAGCCTATGGTTACCTTAAATATGGCTCCCAATCAGAGACAACAATAACCAGCTGTCTCTAATTGAGACCCAATTCAGGCAACCATAGACTTTCCTAAACACCTACACTCAACCATAGACACAGCTAGACAACTATACTAAACATAAACCCAACTACTCTAAATAAACCCCCTAAACCTTACAACCACCCTAGACACTACAAAACCCACATAAATTACCCATGTCACACCCTGACCTAACTAAAATAATAAAGAAAACAAAGAATACTAAGGCCAGGGCGTGACAACTGTTCGGTTTGTTTGTACATCGTTCTTTTTGTGTAGTCTATTTTTCCCTGTTCGTGCGTTCTTCGTGTTTTATGTAAGTTCGTATAGTTCAGGTCTGTCTACACATTTGTTTTGTTATTTTGTTAGTTAATTCAAGTATAGTTCGTTTTCTGTCTTCGTTGTTTTGTCGTGTCTTAAATAAATCATGTAATTTCACAACGCTGCGCCTTGGTTCAATCCATGCTCATCCTCTTCGGAAGAAGAGGAGGAGGACTACCGTTACAGTTCCCTTTATTTTTTTGAGCAGTGTAAATCATTCTAAATAACAAACTGGCTTTATTTACAAATTAGTGAAAATGTCTCACCCTTTGTCCAAGAATTGCCTTTTTCTCGGAAAATGCCTGCAAGATATTCATTTAGTCCTCAAAAGGTAATTATTGGTGTGTAACGGCTTTCCTCCTCCACTTCATCAGAAGAGGAGGAGCAGGGATTGAACCAATATGCAGCGGACTTTGAAGACATATTTATTAAAGAAAACACGAACTCGATTATACACTAACAAAACAACAAACGACGTAGACGCACCTGAACATAAGAACTTACATATAACGAAGAACGCATGAAACAGGAACAGACTACATAAACCGAAAAACAAACAAACCGAAAACAGTCCCGTGTGGCGCAACGACATACACAAACACAGGAGACAACCACCGACAACGAACACTGTGAAAACACCTACCTAAATATGACTCTTAATTAGAGGAACGCCAAACACCTGCCTCTAATTAAGAGCCATACCAGGCAACCCATAAACCAACATAGAAACAGAAAACATAGAATGCCCACCCAAACTCACGTCCTGACCAACTAACACATACAACAAACTAACAGAAATAGGTCAGGAACGTGACATAACCCCCCCCATAAGGTGCGAACTCCGGGCGCACCAGCACAAAGTCTAGGGGAGGGTCTGGGTGGGCATCTGACCACGGTGGTGGCTCAGGCTCCGGGCGAGGTCCCCACCCCACCATAGTCAATCCCAGCTTCCATTTCCCCCTATGAACGTCCACCCTCATCTTACCCCCACTAAATCCTTTTGGTAACATCGACAACAGGGGCAGCACCGGGACAGAGGGATAGCTCAGGACAGAGGGATAGCTCAAGACAGAGGGATAGATCAGGATAGAGAGGTAGCTCAGGATAGAGAGGTAGCTCAGGATAGAGAGGTAGCTCAGGATAGAGAGGTAGCTCAGGATAGAGGGGCAACTCCGGACTGAAAGGCAGCTCCGGACAGAGAGACAGCTCTGGACTGAGGGGCAGTTCTGAATAAATAGCCGCTCTGGGCTGACTGAAGGCTCTGGACGCTCATGGCTGGCTGAAGGCTCTGGACGCTCATGGCTCACTGACGGCTCTGGCAGATCCTGTCTGGTTGGCGGCTCTGGCAGATCCTGTCTGGTTGGCGGCTCTGGCAGATCCTGACTGACGACTGGCTCTAGCGGCTCCTGACTGACTATCGGCTCTGATGGCTCGGAACAGACGGGCGGCTCTAATGGCTCGGGACAGACGGATGGCTCAGACGGCGCTGGGGAGACGGATGGCTCAGACGGCGCTGAGGAGACGGATGGCTCAGATGGCGCTGGGGAGACGGATGGCTCAGATGGAGCTGCGGAGACGGATGGCTCAGACTGCTCCTGTCTGGCGGAAGGTTCTGGCTGCTCCTGTCTGGTGGAAGGCTTTGTAGGCTCATGGCAGACGGGCAGCTTTGCAGGCTCATGGCAGACAGGCAGTTCATGCGCCGTTGGGCAGACGGCAGACTCTGGCCGGCTGAGACGCACTGTAGGCTTGGTGCGTGGTGCCGGAACTGGAGGCACCTGACTGAGGACATGCACTTCAAGCCTAGTGCGGGGAGCAGGGACAGGGCACACTGACCTCTCGAAGCGCACTTTAGGCCTGGTGCGTGGTACCGGACTGAGGGCACGCACCTCAGGACGAGTGCGGGGAGAAACAACAGTGTGCACAGGACTTAGGAGACGCACATGTGGCTTAGTGCGCGGTGCCGGAACTGGAGGCACTGGGCTGGAGACACGCACCATAGGGAGAGTGCGTGGAGGAGGAACAGGGCTCTGAAAACGCACTGGAAGCCTGGTGCGTAGTGTAGGCACTGGTGGTACTGGGCTGGGGCGGGGAGGTAGTGCCGGAAATACCGGACCGTGAAGGCGTACTGGCTCCCTTGAGCACCGAGCCTGCCCAACCTTACCTGGTTGAATGCTCCCCGTCGCCCGACCAGTGCGGGGAGGTCGAATAACCCGCACCGGGCTATGTAGGCGAACCGGGGACACCATGTGTAAGGCTGGTGCCATGTAAGCCGGCCCGAGGAGACGCACTGGAGACCAGACGCGTTGAGCCGGCCTCATGACACCTGGCTCAATGCCCAATCTAGCCCTACCAGTGCGGGGAGGTAGAATAACCCGCACTGGGCTATGCACTCGTACAGGAGACACCGTGCGCTCTACTGCGTAACACGGCGCCTGCCCGTACTCCCGCTCTCCACGGTAAGCCTGGGAAGTGGGCGCAGGTCTCCTACCTGCCCTTGGCCCACTACCTCTTAGCCCCCCCCCCCCCCTCCAAGAAATGTTTGGGGTCTCCTCTCGGGCTTCCAGCCACGTCTCCTTGCTGCCTCCTCATACCACCGCTCTTGGGCTCTCGCTGCCTCAATCTCCTCACGAGCGCGGTGATATTCCCCAATGTGAGCCCAAGGACCT
Organism: Salvelinus fontinalis; assembly: GCF_029448725.1. Lineage (NCBI taxonomy): Eukaryota > Metazoa > Chordata > Actinopteri > Salmoniformes > Salmonidae > Salvelinus > Salvelinus fontinalis. Next base: position 32,095,744 of record NC_074675.1, read on the forward strand.
TTACCATCCAGCTCGTCCTCCCAAGTCCAGTAGTCCTGTGTATAATCCTGCTCGACTTCGCGCCGCTTGGTTCTGGATTGGTGGGTGGTTCTGTAACGGCTTTCCTCCTCCTCTTCATCAGAAGAGGAGGAGCAGGGATTGAACCAATATGCAGCGGAGTTTGAAGACATATTTATTATATGGTGCCATGTAAGCCGGCCCGAGGTGGTCTTGGTCCCGTGTGGCTCAGTTGGTAGAGCATGGCGCTTGCAACGCCAGGGTTGTGGGTTCATTCCCCACGGGGGGACCAGGATGAATATGTATGAACATTCCAATTTGTAAGTCGCTCTGGATAAGAGCGTCTGCTAAATGACTTAAATGTAAATGTAAATGTATTAAAGAAAACACGAACTCGATTATACACTAACAAAACAACAAACGACGTAGACGCACCTGAACATAAGAACTTACATATAACGAAGAACGCATGAAACAGGAACAGACTACATAAACCGAAAAACAAACAAACCGAAAACAGTCCCGTGTGGCGCAACGACATACACAAACACAGGAGACAACCACCCACAACGAACACTGTGAAAACACCTAACTAAATATGACTCTTACTTAGAGGAACGCCAAACACCTGCCTCTAATTAAGAGCCATACCAGGCAACCCATAAACCAACATAGAAACAGAAAACATAGAATGCCCACCCAAACTCACGTCCTGACCAACTAACACATACAACAAACTAACAGAAATAGGTCAGGAACGTGACATGGTGGAGTCACATCATTGAAAAATATATTTTTCGATATACTGTAGGTCTACCATAGGCGAAATGAGTCTCACTAGTGTTGCGTAATGTGCTGTTAAAAGTGGTGTAGGTCTTATTTATTTAAAGAGCATATAAAAGTTAGAAGCAAAAGCCTACAACTATTTTATCACTGTTTTGCTCTACTCTGAGGCAAGCATGGGGACTGGTCTTGACAAATCAATGAGATTTTTATTTTCACTTAATCTCCGTTTGGGTATTGGTTAGACTAGAATTAGAAAAATAGGGTTCAGAAATGTTATGCTCTTAGTGTAACCTTTATTTAACTAGGCAAGTCCATTAAGAACAAATTCTTATTTACAAGGACAGCCTACTCCTTCCTCGTGCCCTGCAGGGATTCTTGAGCCAAATAGCCCAGTGCTGTACTGCCGACCTCCACGTACAGCGCCATATTTTCCGTTCCATCTGAATGGAAACCCGGGGTTTTTTGTTTTTTCTTGGAATAGAAAAAACATAATATTAATTTAATGAATTAAGCAAGTACCAGTCAAAAGTTTGGACACACCTACTCATTCCAGGATTTTTCTTTATTTTTACTATTTTCTATATTGTAGAATAATAGTGAAGACGTCACAACTATGAAATAACACCGGTCTCCTGCGTGCCCTGCATTCTGGTGTACAGACATGGCCTGCTCTCCCTTATGTAAGGAATTAGGCACTTTCCCATGTTTTACTACAGTATGTATTGTAGACTGCACAGTAGCCTAATAAAAAAAATAAACCCATTTCGTTAATAAAATAATGACAACAAATACTCAAAATGCAGATGTTGATTTAGGTATGGATCCATAACGAATTACTATGGGAATAAATATCACTGATTTACAGAAATGTTGGAACAAAGTTGTCTAATGAAGGCAAACAATTTAGAATCCTCCAATCCTGTAGCCTACTCCCGACCGTCACGTTGTACAGAGCCATATTTTCCATCCCATCCTAACGGAAACCCAGAGGGTTTTGTTTTTCTCTGACTAGAAACACCATAATATTAATTAAGCCACATTTCTTAAAATCACTCCCAAATACTATGTTATTACAAAAAAAGGTTTTAAATTCTCTGGTAATGCCAATACGGAATACTATCAAGGCTTCTCAAGGATGCCCTCTGGTGGTCAAACTAGCAATAACTTGCAGTAGCAGAAAAAATGGCTGACAAGTAAATGACGTGCCACAGAATGATGCGGCAGCACGCAAGGTGTGCCGCAGTATGACACGACCCGTTAACTCAGTGCGGATGTTGCAATCCATGGCTTCTGGTTGGGATATGTGGGATGTGGGAACAACATCATCGAAGCACTTATTAATGAAGCCGGTGACTGATGTGGTAAACTCCTCAATGTTATCCGATGAATCCCTGAACATTCCAGTCTGTGCTAGCGAAACAGTCCTGTAGCTTAGCATCCACTTCATCGGAAGCTTTCCAGGTGAAGCTGGTTTAGAGAATGCCAAGAGTGTGCAAAGCTGTCCTCAAGGCAAAGGGTGGCTACTTTGAAGAATCTCAAATATAAATTATATTTAGATTTTCTTAACACTTTTTTGGTTACAACATGATTCCATATGTGTTATTTCGTAGTTTTGATGTATTCACTATTATTCTACAATGTAGAAAATAGTAAAAATAAAGAAAAACCCTGGAATGACTAGGTGTCCAAACTTTTGACTAGTACTGTATTTAGTGTAATACATAGGGTTGAATGGTATATGTACAGCAATAGTTAAATAGGATAGGCCTTGACTAGAATACATTATATACATATAAAGTGGGTTAAAAGGTATGTAAACATTATTAAAATGACCAGTGTTACATGACTGTGTACAGTGCATTCAGAAAGTATTCAGACCCCATGACATTTTCCACAATTTGTTACGTTTACATGCTTATTCTAAAATGGATTCACTTGTTTTTTCCTCCCTCATCAATCTACACACAAACTGATATCACATTTACATAAGTATTCAGACCCTTTACTCAGTACTTTGTTGAAGCACCTTTGGCAGCGATTACAGCCTCAAATCGTCTTGGGTATAACACTACCAGTATAACAAAACCGTTTGACATAAAAACAGCGTGAATAAATAAATAATGTTTATTAATGATGAAATGATGAAAAATATTAATAACATTCCACCCACTAGGTAATTTGCCTGCATGAAAGAGCTACACCGTATTGTTGTAGAACAGAGAACAGACAGACTTAGCCAGTGAAATAGTGCATCACTGTTAGTATCAGACATAATGTATTGTTATTTTTTTAATTCCAAGTTGGATGCAATGGCCCAATTGATTCCCAAGTCAACTCAAACCGCTGATGAATTTGAATTAGACACAGAGCCTAAGTTAGGAATTACTCATGAATCAAGAATCATTCATCAAATTTTACAGTAACCAACACCAAATATACAGTAGTATAACCAAATAATAGTCTTATTTTCATTTAAACTGACCACAAGTCCTGTGCGTAGTAGTTTGGACGGAGTAGGTCTGTGTTTAGACGTTAGCCCAGCAGGGATCACCAGGGTGTATTAACAGAGAACAGAGGTGTGCTGTGATACCGTGCAGAGAGGCTGATGTCCCCTGTCATTTCCTGTGTCCTGTCATTGTTTTGGGGTGCGTGTTTTGTTTATGTTTGTTTTGGGTAGAGTCACAAGATGGGACATTTTACAGTCACCTCCAAAATGATTGACACCCTTGATAAAGATCAGAAAATGTGACTGTATAAAATAAATCATACACATACTGAGCTATATTGTATGCTCAGAAAATATTGAAAAGAATATAATTTTATACAAATATAATTGGCCAGAGAAAGAGATTTTGTTTAACAACTAATAATTTTGTATCTAAAAAAAGATAGGTGTCAAAATGATTGGCACCTCTAAAGATTCTTATCGATAAGATCAAACAAAATCCAATCTGCATTAACGTTTAACTTTTTCATCTCAGCTTAAAGGGGCAATCAGCAGTGGCTACATCGATTTGTGGACGTATTAATTGATGATATGTACCCAATGATGCTTGAAGAATATAACTTATAAATGCCTCATGAGTTTAGTTCAACTGTCGTAGCCCATCAGAACCCAAAATACAGCGCATTCGGAAAGAATTCAGCCCTTGACTTATTCCACATTTCGTTATATTACAACCTTATTCTAAAATGTATTAAATAGATGTTTTTCCTCATTAATCTCCACACAATACCCGAATAATGACAAAACAAAAACAGGTTTTTAGTATTAAGACCCTTTGCTATGAGACTCGAAATTGAGCTCAGGTGCATCCTGTTTCCATTGATTATCCACTTCTGGTAAATTAAATTGATTGGACATGATTTGGAAAGGCACACACCTGTCTATATAAAGTCCCACAGTTGACAGTGCATGTCAGAGCAAAAACCAAGCCATGAGGTTGGTAGGAATTGTCCGTAGAGCTCCAAGACAGGATTGTGTCGAGGCACAGATCTGGAGAAGGGTACCAAAACATTTCTGCAGCATTGAAGGTCCCCAAGAACACAGTGGCCTCTATCATTCTTAAATGGAAGACATTTGGAACCACCAAGACTCTTCCTAGAGCTGGCCGCACAGCCAAACTGAGCAATCGGGAGAGAAGGGCCTTGGTCAGAGAGGTGACCAAGACCCTGATGATCACTCTGACAGAGCTCAAGTGTTCCTCTGTGGAGATGGGAGAACCTTCCAGAAGACAACCATCTCTGCAGCACTCCACCAATCAGGCCTTCATGGTAGATTGGCCAGACGGAAGCCAGTCCTCAGTAAAAGGCACCTGTAGTCCGCTTGGCAGCTCGCTTGGAGTTTGCCAAAAGGCACCTAAAGGATTCTCAGACCACAAGATTTTCTTGTCTGATGAAACAAAGATTGAACTCTTTGGCCTGAATGCCAAGCGTCACGTCTGGAGGAAACCAGGCACCGCTCATCATCTGGCCAATACCATCGCTACGGTGAAGCATGGTGGTGGCAGCATCATGCTGTGGGGATGGGAGAGTAGTCAGGATCAAGGTAAAGTTGAACGGAGCAAAGTACAGAGAGATTCTTGATGAAAACCTGCTCCAGAGTGCTTCACCTTCCAACAGGACAACGACCCTAAGCACACATCCAAGACAACGCAGGAGTGGCTTCGGGAACAAGTCTCTGAATGTCCTTGAGTGGCCCAGCCAGAGCCCGGACTTGAACATCTCAGGAAAGACCTAAAAAATAGCTGTGCAACGACGATCCCAATCTGACCTGGCAGAGGATCTACAGAGAAGAATTGGAGAAACTCCCCAAATACAGGTGTGCCAAGCTTGTAGCGTCATACCCAAGAAGATTGAGTAAAGGATCTAAATGTCATATTTCCATTTTTTTTTTTTTTTATAAATTTGCAAAAAAAATGTGTAGAAACATCTCAAGGATGATCAATAGAAACAAGATGCACCTCAGCTCAAGTTCGAGTCTCATAGCAAAAGGTCTGTAAATAAAGTATTTCTGTTTTTTATATTTAATAAAATGTGCCAAAATGTCAAAACTGTTTTTGCTTTGTCATTCTGTGGTATTGTGTGTTGATTGATGAGGGGGGGGGGAAACGATTTCATCCATTTTAGAATAAGGCTGTAACGTAACAAAATGTGGAAAAAGTCAAGGGGTCTGAATACTTTCCAAATGCACTGTTATAAGGTTGTTGAACTAAAATGTTTGTAAACAAAGTAAGTTTAAAAATATATATAGCCTCAAAACATGGTTAAACCTATAATTGTAATATCCTGGATGGTCAGTCCTTGCACCCATACCTCTATAAAATTTAGTTGAGAGTGGTTACATTTTTTCCAGCCCCATCCCTCAACTTTTTACTGAAATGGGGCGGGTAGGATGCTTAATTATTGTTTCTACTGCTGATTGCCGCTTTAAGGAACTGTATTGTGGCCTTCCATGGCTTCCTGTTTCACTGGGATATAAAATTAGGTAATACGCATGTAAAATCCATTTGTCATCCATCACCATTGTGAAAGGCAAGGAATTCACAGACGAAAAGAGACACATGGTTGTGGATTTTCATAAATCAGGCAATGGGTTTAAAAAAAAAAACGTCAACAAAAAAAAGATACCGCTATGAGGGCAGTAATTAAGATGTTTAAAACCACTGGAACAGTGGTAAACGTGCCTGGTAAAGGACGCATTTGTATCTTGTCCCACGTATACTGAGGAAGATGGTTCGGGAGGCAAGTAAAAATTCAAGGGCCACAGTTGGAGAATAACAGAACTTGGTGGCATCTTGGGGTCACCAAGATTCCAAAACTACAATTAGACACCACCTCCATTCCAATAGGCTCTTTGGAAGAGTTGCTAGGGTAAAAAAGCCTTTTAAGCGCAACAACAAATGGAAACACCTGGAGTTTGCGAAACGGCTTTGGCACTTGGATTGGAACCGGTGCTTTGGTCAGATGAGACAAAAATAGGGCTCTATGGCCACGCAAACCAGCGGTGGGTTTGGCATTTAAAGAACGATGCATATGCAGAGAAGGACCTCATAACTACTGTAACATATGGTGATGAATCATTGATGTTACGGCGCTGTTTCGCTTGCATTGGTCCTGGGGCACTTGTTAAGGTCAATGGCATCATGGACTTTACCCATTACCAGGACATTTTAGCTGAAAACCTAGTTGCCTCTGCCAGGAGGCTGAAACTTGGCCTCAAGTGGATCTTCCAGCAAGACAATGACCACAAGCATAAAACAATAAAATCCATAAAGAACACCGGACAAGCACACATCAAAATCCACAAAGATCTCCGGACTTGAACCCACTGAAAACCTGGGGTCCGTATGCGTACACTGACGGATATCAAGGATCTGGAAATATTTTGTATGGCAGAATGGTTTAAGATTCCTCCCAGTGTGTTCTCCAATCTCAAAAACATGATATACTGTGAAAAGGCTAAGTGCCATTATCCTCGCAAAGGGAGGTTGCACAAAGTATTGAAAACAGCGGTGCCAATCCTTTTGACACCTATCGTTTTGAGATAAAAAAAGATTACTTGTTCAACAAAATCTCTTTCTCTAAACGATTGTATAAGTATAAAATAATAGAACTGTCCAGGTTTTTTGAGCAGACAATATAGCTCAGAATTTATATTATCTATTTGAGACACAATTTTTTTACTCATCTTTATCAAGGATGCCAATCATTTTTACGAGATGACTGTAATACTGTAGTCGAGAGGAGAAGTGGGGCTGGCATGGAGGGATTGAGTTTAGAAAAGTGATCGGAGAAGTGGGGTTTAATAGTGAGTGAGAGATTCAAGAGAACGGCTGATAGAGAGACAACAAAGCAGGCATAGAGATACTGAAAGCGAGAGGGGAGGAGGGAGGGAGGGAGCCATGTCATCATGCCCTATGAAACAAAATAGGGGCAAAATAGTGAGAGGGGGAGAGAGAGGCAGACAGAGAGCAACACATAACAGAGGAAGCGGGGGTAAAGAGAGCGTGAGAGAGAGAGGCAGATTAGAGAAAAGGAGATAACACAGGTCGATTGAGAGGGAGGGATAGCGGTAGAGAGAGCGAGAGAGAGAAATGGAGGTGTTTTATTCCCTTCCTAAATCCCGGTCAGAGTGATTTTTGCAGCTCACAGCAACGTGGTTGTCATGGTTACATATAAAGATCGTATTTTTGCCATTTTAGCCTGGTCAAGCTTTGAGGCACATGGTTCAAAACCCCCCCCCCCCCCCCCCCCCACACACACACACAAAATATATTCGTCATGGAGCTGTCGAACAGTGAGCCTGTGTGTTAGTGTGTGTGTCTGTGTTGACATTAGTCAGACGTTGTCGCCATAGTCACATTGGCACCATGTTGTCACATTCAAAAGCTCAACACTCTACTCTCTACTCTTTCTCTCCTTCTCCTTCTCTCTCTATCCCGCTAGCCCTTTCTCACTCTCTCTCTCTCTCGCACCAGGAGCTTCTGGGGTAGAGTGGAACTTTCCCTGGTCGCTAGGTAACAGTCTCCGGGCTGAAAGACAAAGCAGGGCCCGGTCTCCATGGCAACTTGAGCAGTGTGAAGAGTGAATGGAGTTTGGGTAGTGGTGGTAGTAGTAGTGGTGTGTGTGGGCAATAAAGGGGAGGTTGTTGATCATTCTTACAACAGTGTAGTGTCTGTGTCGGTGTGTATGGTGCCGCCTGTTTAGCCAGACAGCGACGTGCCCCCCACTCAGACACACACACAAACTCACACACACAAATGGACCATACAGGTCCCTTAGCTCTATTTGACGAGCACACCCCTCACTCACCCAGCAATAGAGAACAGGCATCCATAGGTCGAGTAGCTATTGCAATAGAGTGATGGCGCTAGAGAGAGAGAGAGAGAGAGAGCGAAAGAAAGGGAGAGAGTGAGAGAGCGAGGGGGGAGGGAGGTCAGAGAGAAAGAGAAAGGGGGACCGTGAGAGAGAGGAGAATACTGAATCGCTCTCACTTTGCCCCCTCTTGCATGGCTCAGTGAGAAATATGGTTCAACAGGTGTGTGAGGCATGTTTTTACCCTCATAGTTTGGCCGCTGTTTCCTTTAGCTCCATGACAATTGTATGTGTGCCTGTGTGTGTGTGTCTGCGTCCCTGCCTGTGTGCGTGCACACGTGTACAGTTGAAGTCAGAAGTTTACATATACTTAGGTTGGAGTCATTAAAACTCGTTTTTCAACCACTCCACAAATGTCTTGTTAACAAACTATAGTTTTGGCAAGTCGGTTATGACATCTACTTAGTGCATGACACAAGTAATTTTTCCAACAATTGTTTACAGACAGATTATTTCACTTATTATTCACTGTATCACAATTTCAGTGGGTCAGAAGTTTACATACACGAAGTTGACTGTGCCTTTAAACAGCTTGGAAAATTTCAGAAAATTATGTCATGGCTTTAGAAGCTTCTGATAGGCTAATCATTTGAGTCAATTGTAGGTGTACCTGTGGATGTATTTCAAGGCCTACCTTCAAACTCAGTGCCTCCTTGCTTGACATGATGGGAAAATCAGAAGAAATCAGGCAAGAGATCAGAAAAAAAATTGTACACCTCCACAAGTCTGGTTCATCCGTTTGAAGGTACCACGTTCATCTGTACAAACAATAGTATGCAAGTATAAACACCATGGGACCACGCAGCCGTCATACCGCTCAGGAAGGAGACGTGTTCTTTCTCCTAGAGATGATCGCACTTTGGTGCGATGTGCAAATCAATCCCAGAACAACAGCAAAGGACCTTGTGAAGATTCTGGAGGAAACCGGTACAAACGTATCTATATCCACAGTAAAACGAGTCCTCCTATATCGACATAACCTGAAAGGCCGCTCAGCAAGGAAGAAGCCACTGCTCCAAAACCGCCATTAAAAAATAGCCAGACTACGGTTTGCAACTGCAAATGGGGACAAAGATTGTACTTTTTGGAGAAATGTCCTCTGGTCTGATGAAACAAAAATAGAACTGTTTGGCCAGAATGACCATTGTTATGTTTGGAGGAAAAAGGGGGGGGCTTGCAAGCCGAAGAGCACCATTCCAACCGTGAAGCACGGGGGTGGCAGCATCATGTTGTGGGGGTGCTTTGCTGCAGGAGGGACTGGTGCACTTCACAAAATAGATGCCATCATGAGGAGGGAAAGTGATGTGATATATTGAAGCAACATCTCAAGACATCAGTCAGGAAGTTAAAGCTTGGTCGCAAATGGGTCTTCCAAATGAACAATGACCCCAAGCATACTTCCAAAGTTGTGGCAAAATGGCTTAAGGACAACAAAGTCAAGGTATTGGAGTGGCCATCACAAAGCCCTGACCTCAATCTTATAGAAAATTAGTGGGCAGAACTGAAAAAGCGTGTGCAAGCAAGGAGGCCTACAAACCTGACACAGTTACATCAGCTCTGTCAGGAGGAATGGGCCAAAATGAACCCAACTTTTTGTGGGAAGCTGGTGGAAGACTACCCGAAACGTTTGACCCAAGTTAAACAATTTACAGGCAATGCTACCAAATACTAATTGAGTGTATGTAAACTTCTGACCCACTGGGAATGTGATGAAAGAAATAAAAGCTGAAATAAATAATTCTCGCTACTATTATTCTGACATTTCACATTCCTAAAATAAAGTGGTGATCCTAATTGACCTAAGACAGGGAATTGTTACTAGGATTAAATGTCAGGAATTGTGAAAAACTGAGTTTAAATGTATTTGGCTAAGGTGTATGTAAACTTCCGACTTCAACTGTATGTGTGAGAACAGTAGGTCTTGTTTGCGAGGTGGATAATAGCACAGTGGCATTGCTCTCTAGTCAAATGAACAGTCTATATGGTGTGCTAGGCTCTAGAGCAGCCAGAACTGGGTTCAAATACTATTTAAAACTCCAGTAACTTTGCTCTAGCCTGCCTAGTGTCAGATGGGCGGGGATTACAGATTTGAGACTATTCTCTTGGTCCATGAAGCCAGTTAAGCTCAATGAAGCACAGATGCAGTGTTTGAAATTACATTGAATACTGTTGGAACCCGTTTTGCTTGGGGCTAGGCCAGATGGCTGCCAGGGGGTAGATTTAGGAGTTTACTCACGGGGGAGAGGGGCTGCCTGGGCTAGGCTGGCGTCCTTGTCCCCCCTCTCCACCCTCCTTACACTGGGATAGAGGGGTGGAGGGAGTGAGAGAGAGAGGGAGATAGGTAGAGAGACAGAAGAGACCAGCAGACGTTCTCTCCCCCCTTCACCCTCCACCCACTGGGATAGAGGGAGGGAGGGAGGGGTGGAGGGAGAGGGAGAGAGACAGAGAGCAGCAGACAAAAGCATGTTTGTGTTCATGAGAATGTGAGGTAGACAGTGGCCCTACTATGTGTGGAAGCAGTGTCAGCCTCATCCTAGAGAACGAGGGGGGGTTAAGAAAGAGGGAGAGGGAGGTAGGAGGCATGGAGAGAGAGATGAAGAGTAGAGAGAGCGAGTGAGACGGGGAGAAAAAGAGAGAGATAAGGGGGAGAGAAATAGACTAGAAAGGTACAGAATGGACTAAAAAGTAATAGAATAGAACATCTGTCTCGTGTTGTATTTCTCCACACACACAAAAGCAGGGCTGGTTTATTGTGTTGCAATAGAGAGACCCTTTAGGGTTACAGGGAAAGGGAGAGAGGGCCCACAGAGAGAGAGAGAGAGAGAGAGAGAGAGAGAGAGGAGAGACAGACAGACAGACAGACAGACAGACAGACAGACAGACAGACAGACAGACAGACAGACACATTGACGCTCGCACTCACACTCATCTGAACAAATACACACACACACACCTGCACTGCATTCCATTTTCCATTCACCCGGCGCTAGGAGTGTATTATCCCACGCAACACTCTCTCTTTGTTGACTGAAAACTGTTTTGAATTGAGGGGAGATGAATGTGGCATTTAAGGTAATGACTATGTGTGGCTGGAGGGGTGGGGTGCGGGGGGGACGGCAGGGCCAGTAAAACACACTGTTGTTTTATTGCTCTCCCTTAGTCACAGATCTAGGTTCATTTCACCCACACCCTATCATAACCTTCACCATTTAAGGGAAAATGACACAAACTGACCGTGTAACAGTGTCTGTCAGGAGAAAGATGACTGAGGGAGGGAGAAGACATCCATTGATGCGCGCACACACACACACACACACACACACACACACACACACACACACACACACACACACACACACACACACACACACACACACACACACACACACACCATTGGGCGTATTGTTTGGTGTACCATTGGGTCTGTATATGGATCACTGCCCTCTCCTGGTAGAAGAGAGTATGACACTTCTAGTATTTAGGTCATCCCTGAGCCTTGTTAATCATACATACACATCAGTGGAGCTGGTGGGAGGAGCTATAGGAGGACGGGCTCATTGTAATGGCTGGAATGGAATAGAAGGAAAGGAGTCAAACCTCTGGTTTCCAAATGTTTGATGTGTTTGATACCGTTCCATTTATTCTAGTCCAGCCATTACAATGGGACCGTCCTCCTATAGCTCCTCCCACCAGCCTCCTCTAATACACACATGCACACACACAAGTCGCATTCGGAGAGATCCACCAAGAATTCTTCTTCTGCTTTTCAAGACAAGACAGCTGTATGTGTGTACCGTATGCGTTACTTTTTATTGTAGGTAGATGCCATTGTACAAGAGCACACACACACACATACAGTACACACACACACACACACAGGAAACACCTGAAAAACACTCAGTTACTGTCACACTGTTACTCAAAACTCAATCACCCACATCAAATACACTCTTTCACAAAGAGGATAATCTTATCAAGTGCATTGTCACATCGGCACCACAGTGTCACACAACAGCTAAATATTGTCATATTAACAGTCCCGGACGCATACAGTGTATTGATGTGTATTGATGTTTGTGTGGCTTAGTAGTAAGTATAGCCACATTCCAGCCTCCCATCTACAGAGTTGCCTGACTTTACCGGAGAGATCCAATAGAATAGAAGGACTGCTTCTGTGCTCCCCATTCTATCTTACTCTTCTATTCTCCATCTCCCATTCGCTCTCATCTTTCTATTTCTCTCTATCTATATATCTATCTCGCTCTCTCTTTCTCTCTTGCTCCCCCGCTCTCTCTTTTTCTCTCTTTCTCTCTAGAGAGATGTTTCCCCTAACCACAGATGTAGGATCAGATTACACAACCCAAACCATTAGAGAGTTGGAAATACAACTGACTTTAGGACAGTGGTTAGGGGTAATGTCTAGAGAAAAGAAAATTGACACACGAAAGAAAGGTAGCCACACGCTCATACTTTGATGCAAAGTATGTGTTTAAGGTTCACTGTTTCAAAATTAGCTAACAGCTCTCTCTCTTCTCTCTTTCCCTTCCTGCCCTCCCTTCTCCTCCCTCCCTCAGACCATGTCGGAGTACAGTTCTTTGCTCAGTGACCTGTCTGAGAACATCACCAACGAGGACTTGGACCAACTCAAGTCAGCCTGCAAGGAGGACATCACAGAAGACCAGAGCAACACAATCACCTCCTCCAAGGAGTGGTTCAACTACCTGGAGAAAAACGAAAAGCTGGCACAGGGTGAGAGAGGGAGAGTTTTCCAGGTTTCCCGGTTCAACATTTGGGAAGGGAAGGGAGGAGGAGGAAGGGAGAGAGGGAGGGGAGTGTAGGGCCCTATAAAATCTGTTATATTTTTTGCCTGATTCCGTTAATTTTTTCCCCAAAATTTTCCCGAACTCCACAACAATGCTTAAACCACATCAGGAGACCACTTTTGAGGTCTGGGAAAAATCGAAGGAATTTAGATTTTGGGGTGTGGTTACCCTTTAATTCATGTGCACACCAGCCAGAGACCGTTGTTTTGTTAGTGATGTTTCTGTAGTATTCACCTGATTGCAGAGTTTGCAGAACAAATGGCCACAGGATTGATGCAAATAATCACGATATCATTCTGCCAGATAGGCTAAATTGTAGTTTAATTGAGAAGGTTTTTGGGGAACCTTTTCATCTCTACCAGAAGATGTTATCAGTAGCATCATCATCGCTAGCGGCTACACAAAGTATATGCGTGCACCGCACACATACACACAGACTTCGGCGTTCCGGTGCCGTTTCAGAAAGTTGCAGGAAAGTACGAACCACTGATGCATGTTGTTGATGTCTTATGATTTACTTGGGTAAATTCACACATTTTCAAATAATTTCAATACATGTAGTTGATTTCCTACTAAGGTCAATACATTTTGGAACATTGTTGAATTCCGTGTAAATGGGATTCCGTCAACGTTCTCCGCGACACAGATTTTATAGGGCTCTAGGAGTGGAGAGTGACCGGGAGAAGAATGACAAACTGGCACAGTGTGAGAGATGCAGAGAGAGAGGAAGGGGACGGAGGAGAGGGAGGGATGGAGGGTCATTTCATGGAGCAAACGAGCGAAGATCTTATAATGCACGTTTAAGAAACGTTTCAAATGAAATCACTTTCATATTTCAATTTGTATTCTTGCACAGATCTTTGCTGTTTTGCACCTCAAAAATGATCACCCTATGTTGCCCGTCTTATAGATAACCTGTCGTACATCGAGCACATCTTTGAGATATCACGACGACCAGACCTGCTGACCCGGGTCATTGAGTATCGCACCACCGTACTCAAGATCTCTGAGGACGACGAGATCGACACCAAGCTCACACGCATCCCCTCCGCCAAGAAATACAAAGGTGTGTGTGACACCAAGCTCACACGCATTACCTCTGCCAAAAAACATTCAACTTTTACTGAGACTTTACGCTTTCTTCTTTCTCTTTCTCTCTCCTCAGATATCATTCGCCAACCCTCTGAAGACGAGATCATCAAGTTGGCTCCTCCCCCTAAAAAAGTGTGAGGTCATCACCCCTGACCTTTGCACTTTGACCTCTGGCACTCCAACCATCTCGACCCCCCCCCCCCCTTCGCCCCCGCCTCACCCCCGTTCCACTAGCAGACACCACATGACACAGAGACTAGCAGCCCCTCTCCAATTAACCAATCAGATCGCCACGATGCTTCGCTGCCACGTTTGCCGCGATCGCCTCTTCCCTGACTGAAGAGAGGAAGAGCTCAAGATGAGAGAAAGATGGAGAGAACAAAAAAGAGAAAGAAAGAAAGACAGAGCCAAAGCTAAAATCCTATCTCTCTTTGTTAAAAGATGTGTGGGTTAGTTTGTGTACCTGTAACACTGTTTTGAGAAAACTGTGCAACCATATTATTCAATCAATCTTGCAGTGCACTTGAATTGCTATATCACTAAGGGGCAAATCCTAACTTCAGTCCAATGTTCACTTAGTCATGCATTGGGATACTACGTGCAAATGTGACTTAAGTGTAAGTTAGACATCCACTTAACTTAGCATTATGCATTGCTTTATCAGTTGAGCAAGAAGACACCTATAATAAAGGGTGTCATATTCCCTTTATTCAAAACTCGGATGACATCAGTTCATTGGATATTAAAAAGTATTTTGTTAGATAGTCGTAGAAAAAGCCAATATTTGCCTTTAGACCAGCCATACATAGCATGGAATTATCAAAGAAGAAAATGTTATGATATTAAGTTTATGTATTCGGTAATTCAACATTAGTCAAATGTTATCGCTTAAACAGTCACACTTATTTACCCTCATTGTGATTTTACACAGAGATTCAATGCTCCTTTACTGTGAAATTCTATTAATAAAAGACACCTTATTGTGAAAGCGTATTATAAAAACGTATACAAAATGATTATATTGATCAACTTAAAACACCTTATGAAGCAGTATACGAACCATATGATATGAAAAAAGTCAACAAAATATTTTATATCCTTATAAAATATATTTAAAAAAAAAATATATATATATATATAGTTACTATAGTGCTTCGTGTGGTGTTGATCGGTATAATATTTTTGTATATGTTTTATCATACGCTTTTACAATAAGGTGTACCTATAAACGTAATTATTTTACTCAATAACAACAGCAACAAAAATGTTTAATGGGCAGTTACTTCGCTTTAGTAGCAGGGCTCTACACAATTTTCTCCAGTGCCAAGAAAGACACTTGAGATGGTAGCCTATGATTAAAAAAGTAACCTATTTCATCTAACATATCAAGGACATGCAGGATGGATATTTTGATGTGCAAACTGTCAAAACAGGATCCAGAATTATCAGAGATTATTGGCTCTTCGGAGAATTTGCCCGACATCTTTGTGCATATTAGCGTATAAGCTATTATTCACCACCTGAGGAAGTGGGAACTCAAAACATTTAGCCATGGAGGCTAATCGATTAATCAGTAAATGCAGGCTAATGTTCAAGACTAGGCTTCTTGCTATAGGCCTTTTCACTGCAAGTGGCGCACTCGGCTCCGCTACGCAGTTGCATCAAAACCATACTAACTACAGCCTACTCCGGTTGTAAAGTAGGGCCGCGAACTCAATATTAAGGGGTACATGATATACTCACAGAAAGCTGTGACTCTCCTCTCTGTAACTAAAATAACAGTGGTTGCTTGTTTTTCTCGCAATAGCCTTTTGAACAACAGTCATATGCTTGTGCTTCTCAGAATGCATTTCCTCTGTGCGCAAACAGTGGGGAGATGGAGTGAGAGTCAGCAGCCGACAACGAAACAGGAACAGGCAAATACTTTCATAAGTAGGAATCAATATAATGTATAGGCTATTACATTTGACACAATAATGGTTTTTAGAACAATCTACATGAACGTTGTGTAGCAAAATCACAGAAAATTACCTGCGTAAGTAAAATGCTTCGGTAAGAGGAAGGCAATGTCGGTGTGGGTAATTTTCGGTTTATCGTCCCATCTTCAAAATATATAAACATGTGTCTTTCTGCTCAGACAATGCCACTTGAATTCCAGCCGAATAGTTTTTCAGTACGTAAAACAACTGACCAATCATAGAGCAGGGAAGACCACCGCTTCTGAAAGGAAATGTAAGGAAAGAACAAAATGGTAGAAAGAAAAAAACTGGCTTAATATCATGAAAACAAAGTACAATATATAAATCAATGATATACGTCAATTGTTCATAATCTCGTTTGTGAAACGCCCAAGTACTGCATGAGTCATCAATAAACACACAACAGTCAACGACACTCTGAATAATCTCATCCCTAATCCGCATTTTGAGCTGTCTCAGCCATTGTACATCAATAAAAAAAAAACAAGACTGTTGATTCAAATGATATAATTACTCATTTACGTATATTACACTGTGTTTCATCCCTACGAAGACGCCTTAGCAGAATTGGTGTATGTGACAACTAATGTGAAAATGTATGTGTGCAAGTGTGGTTGCACCCGCACACCAGTGGAGGCTGCTGAGGGGAGGACGGTTCATAATAATGGCTGGAACGGAGCGAATGGAATGGCATCAAACACGTTGACTCCATTATACTCCATTCCAGACATTATCATGAGCCGTCCTCCCCTCAGCAACCTCCACTGCCGCACACATCAAATTCAGTCTCACTCGTAAAGAAGGGGACAATATTGTAAGTTTGCTGAGCACTTTGCCAGTGGTCCGTGTAGATGTCTGCTAAACTAAAGGGTCTAGGCAGGGACAGTGATCACCTGTGTGTGAGCTAAGGCTCCCGAGGTTTCCTGACCCGAATGAAACCTTTTCTGATGTCCTTAGAGCTCAGAAAGACTTACAATTATAGAAAGGTCTGTGTGTATAGTCCCAGCACAATGGCCACCACTTTCTCTGAACAAAACAAACACCTTTTCTCTCCTATAACCCCTACCCTCACCTCTCCCCCCCATTCCATCTTTCCCCCTCTTTCCCTACCCCCAGTGCCAATGACCAAGCCTTTTATTTCGATCGCAGATTTTGTGATCTGTTTTTGTATTGCTCGCTGTTTATCGTAGTGTTGGAACTGATTTGTATCCTATGCATTTAACTTTATTTGTTATGTACACCTCCACATGTATTATCCTCATTATGTAGACCAGGGCCTGTATTCACAAAGCGTCTCAGAAAAGGAGCCCTGATCTAAGATCAGGTCCCCCCCGTGTTTATATAATTGTATTCGTTATGATCTAAAAGGCAAAACTGATCCTAGATCAGCACTCCAAGTCAAAGACTCTTTATGCATACCGAACTAAGTCAAAAAGAGTATTGTAAATATGTTCAGACCATTTGTATTAAGGTAGACAGCCAAGCAAGTCACCCTTTCAAAGCCAGCACCCCTTTATAGTGAAGCGGTGGCTGCTGCGAACAAACCCTGTGCTGAAATGTGTTATTTGATCCTAGATATGTTGCTAGGGGCAGCATTAAGGTATGGTTATAATCAGGGTTAGGTTAACCTGATCCTGGATCTGTTGCTAGGGAGAAGGAGTACAGTATTGCAGGCAACGGCACTCAGTTGTACTTAACCGCTATGATCTGTGGGCGCTGGTCGACAGGGTAGGTAGGTAGGTAGGTAGGTAGGTAGGTAGGTAGGTGCTCGTCTTGCTGGGGAGTTTGTGTCAGACGACCATTGTAGATCCTCTTTGGCCTACTATCGCACTAACCACTTACAGAGTTCTGGAGATAAACATAGGAATTGTCCTCACTGTAAAACTTTGGAGGGATTTTAAAAAAAAATTTTTATCAATTGTTTGGTGTAGATTCTTATGAGGATCGCAAGGGAGGTGTTTTCTTGTTTGTTTTTGTCTTGTTTTTGTTTTGCGTGTTGTTGTTTTTTCATGCTTACAGCATGTAGGGAATTGTGAATCTCGGTGTCTGTGAACAAGTGACAATTTTTTCAAGTCAGAATTCCATTATAGGTCATGGACTGTGTCATGTTAGCAATTGTTTGTGGTAGGATATCAGTAGAGAAATGGATAAACCTTACCCACACAAACACTCATAATGCACCGATGAACTAAATAATAACACAAATCAATGGCCCGATACCAATAAGGATCAACCTTCACTTTACAACATTCAAATTCTTCTCATATCTAAACGCATATGTATTTGGTTATCCATGTTTGTTTGGTTGTAGCTACTGTATATACATATTTCTATATTTCAGCTCACACCCAGAAAAGTAATTCAAACGGCGAGGAAGTTGCCATATTCGTTACTAAGAATGCAAAGGCCTTTTCATTCCTGTGAAAAGGTGGAATGAAAACCCCTTTTTCTCTCTTCCCCCTCTTTTACCCTTTGTCTTCCTCAGACCCCCCCCCCCCCTCATGAATCAGCCTATCTATCAAGTGTTCTATATCTATGGTAAAATCTCTCAATAGGGTCCAACCCATGGCGCTCGGTGTGGATTTTATATCTTTCTTATTGGTTAGAAATCACGTGTATGACATCGCTTTGCTTTTTATGTGGCCATTGGCACAAATAATAACAACATATCACTCACAAATGATGTCAATTTGGAATTCCGTGTACCAATTACATATCAAGTTACAAAAGAATGCTGCAAAAAATGTGTATAAAAAAAATAATAAAATATAAATAAAAAATAAACATACATATATATATATATTTGTCATATAGGCTAACAATATAACCAAGACATACATCGACCTATAATTATAATGATCATTTTAAGACGTACGACAAAGCTAACCGTCACAGAGAGCTCATCAAACTACAATTCAAATTCAACCTATTCAAACTACAGGAGTTTGACTTTTCCCTTTATCCCTTCGTTTACATTCGATACACTTAAGTTATGATTGAAGGGATTTTACAGTAGTTCATTGTCCTATGTTTACGTTTCAATTTTCTTCTGATTAGGTTGTACATATATCTGAGGAATTTATATCAATGTGTTGGTTTCGTAATGGATTAATTTATTTTATGCCAATATATTGTTTGTTTTTGTATTTTTTAAGTATTCTGATATGTTCACTAAATGGGGTAAAAACGTGTCACTTATCTGATATTAAGTAAGGATTGATATTACAGAGACCACACTTTAATTTAGATTTTAATCTCTATCCATGTTTTTATCTTTAAATATGGAGTTAGGGGTTGCGTTGTTTTTATTAAATTAGGAGATATACCCATCCTTCCTTAAAAAAGCAGATTGTATTCTATTATTGTATTTAATTTGTCTTCTTATCATCGGATGTATTTTACAACACACACGCAAAATACACAAACTATTATCCAGACAGTTGCTAAATTGCAACCGGATATCCATTGTGATTATCTCTTCACGTCATTGTTGTTGTTTTTTCATTGTGGTTGTTTTTATTGGATTATTGTCATTGTTTTTGATCGAGATGCTTTTGTTTGTTGTGCCGTGAAATGTAACTATCTGAAGGCAGGCCGCTGGGTAGAAAAGTCTCACTCAGAAGAGTTCATTCCATTTCTGTTCTTTTGCTTTTTTTCTTTTTTTTTCTAGCTGTAGAAGAAAGTGTTGATTTGCGGTTGTGAGCCCATGGATAGAGAGGTAGAGGAGGGATGAATTTAGAGTCAGTGCAGTGTAGCTGTAGATGAAAACCCAGGCCCAAATGAAACTAATTGCAAATCAAATAATTTCCCCGAGACTAACAACTTGCTAGGTTTATCGGTTTTAACAGGTTTCAACCGGTTAGCCGCTCTCAATTCCAACAGTGTTAACATAGTATGTGAACCTGTATTGTGATTTCCTTTATCTAAGGTAGATTGAATTTGGGGCCTGAGTTGGATTTGAAGTGGCCGGTGAACTATAAATTACAAAGGTCTTAAAGAATAAGTTCATTATTTTACAACTTAATGTTTGATGGTTCCTTATCCATTACAGTTTATCCTGGCTCATAGACTACGTTCAGGGTAGGGAACCATCCAACATTAAGTAGTAAAATGACAAACTTATCCGTTAAGGTGTTGAATGTTTCAGGAGTCACACATGATGCTGTATAGTAGGCTAGAGAGGTTGTGTTGAGTATTTCTATGTGGAGTTTTGTGTGCTTGGCAAGAAGTTAGTGAGGTTGGGGATTTTGAATGTCTGAAGTTGGGCGATGTTTGTAAAGCAGAAACAACATTGACAAACATCTATTTTTCACGTTCATTGCGTGACAAAAAGAGTGAAAGAGCAAAAATCTATTTCAATTGTGACCATGCATTTTTAAAGCATGACTCTTCAACCTTCTAGGATTAAATAGCAAAATGTGACGTGACAATTTTCAAATAAAAATGTACATTAATATGCACAAGAAGCAAGCTTTCACACCATATAGTAAAAGTGCCAACTTTATAGTTTAGTTGCAAAACTGCTAGGGAGGCGGATGGGAGACTTGACAAATCCTGATGCTTGTATGTGCTGTTAACATGACAGAATAAAAAAAATTGTACAGTATGTGTACTGAACAATCTCTCAGAGGCTACGTTCCGAAATCCACACTGGCGTACTATTTAGAATGCAGTAGTATGTATGCTAGTGTGGATATCGGGACGGAGCCTCTTTATTTTAGACGGAAGTTGAAGGCCGTTTTTGGCGGCTGTAAGAAGCCATTTTAAGTGTGTGTTTTTGCAGTAGAGACTAGCTAGCAACATTTGTTGTGCCGTGTTTTGAGGTGCTCTGCGAGAGGGGAGTTCAACAAGGCGAACCGTATGCGAATGTTTGCTCACAGAAGCTAACACGTTCCGTTTGGTTTGTGTTAGCTGCAAACGTTTGCTAACATTAGCTAGCTAACAGTCTAAAAAGGTAGTGTGCAGCATACATAATAAGAGTCTGTTTTGGGTTTAAACTTTAAAAAAAACCTATTTGCGGCTTCACTGTAACAGTTTTGAATGTTTATTGTTCAACAGATTATTACTAGGTATTCTAAAATTGTTGAACTCCCCTCAAGTCGGTGTCGGGGCCATATATTTAGAGAGTTTGGACATTGTGTTTCTATAATGCACTTATTTTCCATATGGCAGCCATGTTAGCTCCCCATTATTACATTGGCAATATTGAGTTTATTTAATTTCTGACATTTTAAAGAATGCTATATCTAACTGAACATCTAGAATGACAATTACAATCCAAACACTCATCGTGAATGGATAAATGGAATACTTGAAAGCACTATGCGTTCTAACGGTTGGCCAAACTCTAAATATATGGCACTGGTCAGTGTTAATCATCGTAACTGCAGTGGTGTGGTCCCGTCAACGTGAGTAGAGGTCATCATCGTAAGGTCACGAGTCATGACATTCCTGTGCTTGGTTAGGATAGACTAGGGTCTATGTCCTAATAATATCTCCTTTCTTCTGAAGTGTACACTGGTCACTACTTCCCACACATACGTAAATGCATTGTATGTAGCTAGGTATGGGCTAGCTAGAGGTAGTTTCCACCATATTTCGTATAACAGCTATTTCCTTTCAAATCAGCGAAGGGAAGTGTACAAGTGCACACTTTGGGTGGAAGGATAGGTAATTAGGATGTAGCCTAGATATAGGCATCTAACCGTTTGATTTTAACATGAAGGAACTTTAGATTTCCGGTGTAATGCAGGCAAAAAGTAGCCTATCTAAATACACGATCATGATCATTTTCCTCTATTCATCATTTTGACCCTCAAAAGTGAAGACAAGTAAAATAAGGTATTTCTTAATGGATGACTGCATATCATATCTGGGTGTTGGAAAGTGTTGTATTTATGATCCTGTTTAAATACGACATCGCAGACTGAGACTGACTTCACTGAGCCACAACACAATAGGCCACTATGTTCTTAGTGAGTAAGTTCAAAAGTATTAGTCAACCTGCGGTACCTTGCATACTGTAGTGCTCATAAGCATAACGGAACCACAACATCTCCGTGGTAACAAAACGTTTGATAAATGCAGGTCAAAGGTCAGGTTTCCTCTGATTAGCCAGTGAAATGGTCTCCATCTTACCAAAATGACAGGATGTTGCATCAGTCTGAAGGAGTGGCTTGTCTTGAAGCTCTGTTCTCACCATGTGGTAAAGAGGATGGCCGCATTCCAAGCTGACTAGATAGCAGACATCTTCCGGATCTCACGACTGGATAGGTGTTTAACAATTAACTAACCACTCGATGACGTAGCACAGAACCATTGGTTGATACAATTCAATGCCTGCAATGTACTCGGCCTGGAAAGCAACCTATTACAACTACATCAACACCTTGCATTGTTATCATATCTCCCACTGGATGCCATAGGCTATATGCTGTTAGATTGTATTAGAATTCTTATTTTACAGGACCAAGAAAAAAAAGGGTTTATTTTGCAATGACAGCAACAAATAAATAAATAAAATACAAGGTATTACAATATGTATTAAAATAAATACCGACCTACAGATGTGGCTTTTGTCCTGATTTACATGAGACTAAACTGAAATTATGCCATTTTGTCATTGTGCTAAAATTATTATAAATATTATATTATATATTAAAATATATTTGCTAACCTACTGATTTGTCTTGAGTGATCTTTTCTTTCCGAGTCAATTGGCTAGATTTTCAAGCATTCAATACAGATGAATACTTCAGTAACTTTCAACCAGATATTATGAACCAGCAATTTTCCGTGATTTTTGTGAGAGATGTCGCCACTTTCTCGTTTGTTTCCCGCCGCTTCAATTGACGGGTGTTGCAGAAACCACGTGCGGTTATTATGAGGAAAACAACATCTAATGCTTGCTTCAACTTGGCTTTCCATACAAATCCTTCCATTACAAAAGGAACCTGGTTTTTGTTCGCTTTCTCGTTATAAAAACAGAGATGGTTGTAACGTTCCTGACCTGTTTTCCTTTGTCTTGAATTTATTTAGTTGGTCAGGGCGTGAGTTGGGTGGGTTTGTCTATGTGTAGTGTTTAGTGTCAGCACTATTTTGTTTGAATAGCTTCACGGTCATCTGTTTGTTGTTTTGTTCGTTGGTTCATCTTCATAATAAAAGTAGATGTCTTTCTATCACGCTGCACCTTGGTCCTCTCTTCAAAGTTACGACGATCGTGACAGAAATACCCACCAAAAAAGGATCAAGCAGAGTGGGAACAGACAGCAGCAGCAGCAGAGACCGAAGACACAGGACTCATGGACTTGGGAGGAGATCCTGGACGGCAAAGGACCCTGGGTTCAGCCAGGGGAATATCGCCGTCCCAAGGCGGAGTTGGAGGCAGCGAAGGCAGAGAGGCGCTGGTGTGAGGAGGCAGTGCGGCGACGCGGTTGGGAGCCCGAGAGTCAAACCCAAACATTTCTTGGGGGGGGCACACGCGGAGTGTGGCAAAGCCGGGTAGGATACCTGAGCCAACTCCCCGTGCTTACCGTGGAGTGAGAGGGTGTCGTACTGGTCAGACACCGTGTTATGCGGTAAAGCGCACGGTGTCCCCAGTACGCGTGCTTAGTCCAGTGCGGGCTATTCCACCTCGCCGCACTGGTAGGGCTAGGTTGGGCATCGAGCCGGGTGTCATGAAGCCGGCCCAACGCATCTGGCCTCCAGTGCGTCTCCTCGGGCCGGCATACATGGCACCAGCCTTACAAATGGTGTCCCCGGTTTGCCAGCATAGCTCAGTGCGGGCTATTCCACCTCGCCGCACTGGCAGGGCTACGGGGATCATTCAACCTGGTAAGGTTGGGCAGGCTCGGTGCTCAAGAGCGCGTGTCCTCCTTCACGGTCCGGTATACCCGGTGCCACCTCCGGTGGCAGCCCCCCGCGCCAGGCTGTCTCTCCGGGTTCTCTCCCCAGTTGCTCCCACCTGTCCAGCGCTGTCAGAGCATTCCTTTTCTCCAGCGCAGCCAGAGTCTCTCATCTGCCCAGCACTGTCTGAGCTGCCTGCCTGCACAGCACCGTCAGAGCTGTCCGTCTGTCCCGAGCCATCAGAGCTGTCCGTCTGTCCCGAGCGGTCAGAGCTGTCCGTCTGTCCCGAGCGGTCAGAGCTGTCCGTCTGTCCCGAGCCGTCAGAGCTGCCCGTCTGTCCCGAGCCGTCAGAGCTGCCCGTCTGTCCCGAGCCGTCAGAGCTGCCCGTCTGTCCCGAGCCGTCAGAGCTGCCCGTCTGTCCCGAGCCGTCAGAGCTGCCCGTCTGTCCCGAGCCGTCAGAGCTGCCCGTCTGTCCCGAGCCGTCAGAGCCGTCCGCCAGACAGGATCAGCCAGAGCCTTCCGCCAGACAGGAGCAGCCAGAGCCTTCCGCCAGACAGGAGCAGCCAGAGCCTTCCGCCAGACAGGAGCAGCCAGAGCCTTCCGCCAGACATGAGCAGACAGAGCCATCAGCCAGCCATGAGCAGACAGAGCCGTCAGCCAGCCAGGATCCGCCAGAGCCGTCAGCCAGCCAGGATCCGCCAGAGCCGTCAGCCAGCCAGGATCCGCCAGAGCCGTCAGCTAGCCAGGATCCGCCAGAGCCGTCAACCAGCCAGGATCCGCCAGAGCCAGCCAGCCAGGATCCGCCCCTCAGTCCGGTGCTGCCCCTCAGTCCGGTGCTGCCCCTCAGTCCGGTGCTGCGTATATGGAGGGTGGCCATTGGGAGGAGGTCACGGAAGCGGGGATTGACTATGGTGGGGTGGGGACCACGACCAGCGCCAGAGCCGCCACCGTGGACAGACGCCCACCCAGACCCTCCCCTAGAGTTTATGGTGGTGCGCCCGGAGTTCGCACCTTAAGGGGGGGGGGTTCTGTCACATTCCTGACCTGTTTTCCTTTGTTTTGTATTTATTTAGTTGGTCAGGGCGTGAGTTGGGTGGGTTTGTCTATGGTTGATTTTCTATGTTGGGATTTTTGTGTTCGGCCTGGTATGATTCTCAATCAGAGGCAGCTGTCAATCGTTGTCCCTGATTGAGAATCATACTAAGGCAGCCGGGGTTTCACATGTGTTTTGTGGGTGTTTGTTTCCGTGTTAGTATTCGTGCCACACGGGACTGTTTTCGGTTGTATTCATTTTGTTATTTTGTTTCATGTTAGTGTTCAGTTAGTGTTCAATAAATTATCATGAGCACTACCCACTCTGCGTATTGGTCCGATCCGACTCGCCTCTCCTCGTCCTCGTCCGAGGAATATGACGATAGCCGTTACAATGGTGTGGTTAACGCTACCGCTTTTCATGTCTTTATTATGTGTGCCTGCATCAGACACATTGGCTACATAAAAATTGTCATGAATGAAACCAATTTATTTAGTCAGACAAGTCCACATTATTCTTACATATTTCATAATATAATAATAATTAGAAAATCAATGCATTTGCATGTCCCCCCAAAATTATTCTTAAAGTGTTAAGTGGTAACGTTTTTGACACTTTTTGCATGCTGTTTTTTGGGGGGGTTCTATATTTAGCCCTGTATGTACTACATAAATATAAATTATTACATTTTAGTCATTTAGCAGACACTCTTATCCAGAGCAATTTACTGTCACGACTTCCGTTCCTTGTTCAGGCGGCGTTCGGCGGTCGAAGTCGCCGACCTTCTAGCCATCACTGATCCTCTTTTCATTTTCCTTTGGTTTTGTCTTGTCTTGTATCACACCTGTTTCCAAACCCATTCATTATATGTTGTGTATTTAACCCTCTGTTCAGCCTCATTGTCCTTGTCGTTGATTGTTTGTTTTGTAAGCTATGTGCAAGATATGTTCTGGTGTGCAACGGGTTTTGACCCACTTATATTATTTTGTATATTTTGGTTTTCAGAGTTTTTGAGCACTTATTAACCTCTCTGGTACAAGTGAGACGCTAGTGTCCCACCTTGCCAACAGCCAGTGAAATTGCAGGGCGCCAAATTCAAAACAACAGAAATCTCATAATTAAAATTCCTCAAACATACAAGTATTATACACCATTTT
The DNA here is from genome assembly GCF_029448725.1 of Salvelinus fontinalis. Taxonomy (NCBI): domain Eukaryota; kingdom Metazoa; phylum Chordata; class Actinopteri; order Salmoniformes; family Salmonidae; genus Salvelinus; species Salvelinus fontinalis. Next base: position 32,121,833 of record NC_074675.1, read on the forward strand.
AAAGATACACTTCTTGTTAATCCAGCCACAGTGTCTGATTTCAAAAAGGCTTAATGGCGAAAGCACACCTTGCGATTATGTTAGGTCAGCGCCTAGCCACAGAAAACCATACAGCCATATTCCAAAGAAGGAGAGGTGTCACAAAAGATAGAAATAGCGTTAAAATGAATCACTAACCTTTGATGATCTTCACCAGATGGCACTCCCAGGACTCCATGTTAGACAATAAATGTGTGTTTTGTTCGATAAAGTTCATCTTTATGTCCAAAAACCTCATTTGAAATTGGTGCGTTATGTTCAGAAATGCATCGTCTCAAACAAACATCCGGTGAATGTGCAGAGAGCCACATCAAATTACAGAAATACTCATCATAAACATTGATCTAAGATACAAGTGCTAACATACGATTAAAGATAAACCTCTCCTTAATGCAACCGCTGTGTCAGATTTCAAAAAAGTTTTACGGTGAAAGCTCCTAGCCACAGAAAACCATACAGCCATTATCCAAAGAAGGAGAGGTGTCACAAAAGACAGAAATAGCGTTAAAATTAATCACTTACCTTTGATGATCTTCATCTGATGGCACTCCCAGGTCTCCATGTTAGACAATACCTGTTCATTTTGTTCGATAAAGTTCATATTTGTGTCCAAATACCTCCTTTTTGTTCGCGCGTTTAGTCCAGTAATCCAAAATGTACAAGGCGCAGGCACTAAGTCCAGACGAAAAGTCAAAAAACTTTACATTACAGTTCGTAGAAACATATCAAACGATGTATATAATCATGTATATAATCAATAGGATGTTTTTATCATAAATATTCAATAATATTCCAATCGGACAATTCCTTTGTCTTTAGAAATTAAAAGGAACAGAGCTCGCGCTCACGGCTGCGCGCGTGACTAAACTAAAGGCTTTCAGCCAGACCCCTGATTCAAACAGCTCTTATTCTCTCCCCCTTCACAGTAGAATCATCAAACAACGTTCTAAAGACTGTTGACATCTAGTGGAAGCCTTAGGAAGTGCAACATGACCCCATAGACACTGTATATTGGATAGGCAATCACTTGAAAAACTACAAACCTCAGATCTTCCAATTCCTGGTTGGATTTCTCTCAAGTTTTTGCCTGGCATATGAGTTATGTTATACTCACAGACATTATTCAAACAGTTTTAGAAACTTCAGAGTGTTTTCTATCCAATACTACTAATCATATGCATATATTAGCTTCTGGGCCAGAGTAGCAGGAAGTTTACTCTGGGCACGCTTTCATCCGAACGTGAAAATGCTGCCCCCTATCCCAAACAGGTTTTTAAACTGCTCCGTTTTATACAAAGTTCGATCTCCTGCGCCTGACTTCCCTGCCATCAGCACGCATCCTTACAGAATCACCAACCTTTTATGGAGTCAGCAGGAGCAGGTACCCCGGTTATAGGGGTGGAGGAGCGCGTCCGAGAGCACGCAGCAATGCTTCACCATCTTGGCACCGCCTTGGACCTCGTTGTCCGGGCTATGGACCGCTGGGAGAGACAGAGTTATTCCAGCGCCTCCACCAGCACAATCGGGGTCTTCTCTGAGCGACCCTTTTCCACCTGGTTCCAGTGGGATTCGTCTCTCCCTGCCCCAGGAGTACGACGGAGAGGCTGCGAACTGCCAGGGGTTCCTGCTTCAACTGGAGCTATACCTGCCCACCGTCCACCCGGCTCCATCGGGCCATGAGAGGGTGTCCGCCCTCGTCTCGTGCCTCACCGGGAAATCCCTGGAGTGGGCCAACGCTGTGTGGAGAGGGGGAGATGCGGCGTTGGACCAGTTTGAGTAGTTCACCCGTTTCCGGGCAGTCTTCGACCACCCGCCCGAGGGTAGAGCGGCGGATGAGCGCCTCTTCCATCTGAGGAAGGAGACGAGGAGCACCCAGGAGTTCGCCCTAGACTTTAGGACCCTGGCTAGCGGCGCGGGATGGAGCGGCGGGGCCCTGATTGACCATTACCGCTGCAGTCTGCGCTAGGACGTCCGTCGGGAGTTGGCCTGCAGAGACACCACCTTCACGTTCGACCAGCTGGTGGACTTGTCCATCCGGCTGGACAACCTGCTGGCTACCCGCGGACGTTCTGATCGGGGTCCGGTGGTTCCATCCTCCCACACCCCCTCTCCGATACCCATGGAGCTGGGAGGGGCGGTACACAGGGAGACCGGAGGGGGTTCCCGCTTGTGCACCATCTGTGGCCGCAGAGGTCACACTGCCGGTCGGTGTCGGGTTGGTTCCTCTGGTGATCGAGGCAGCAGGCAGGGCGCTCTGGCGTCAACCCAGGTGAGCCGGCACCATTCTCACCCAGAGTCCTCTGTTGCACAGATGTTTGTGTTTGTCATTTTCCCTGAGTTTTCCCGTGGTACTGGGCCTACCCTGGTTGGCTTGTCATAACCCCACTGTTTCTTGGCCACAGAGGGCTCTCACGAGGTGGTCGCGAGAGTGCTCACGTAGGTGTTTAGGGGTTTCCGTTGGTGCTACTATGGTGGAGAGTCCAGACCAGATCTCCACCGTGCGCATTACCCCTGAATATGCCGATTTGGCTCTCGCCTTCTCCAAAAATAAGGCGATTTGGCTCTCACAGGCGGAGACGGAGGCTATGGAAACATATGTCTCCGAATCCGTTTCCTTCCTAGGGTATCGCATTTCCACCTCAGGGGTGGCGATGGAGAGTGACCGCATTGCAGCCGTGCGTAATTGGCCGACTCCCACCACGGTAAAGGAGGTGCAGCGGTTCTTAGGGTTTGCCAACTACTACCAGAGGTTTATCCGGGGTTTTGGTCAAGTAGCGGCTCCCATTACTCACTGCTGAAGGGGGGCCCGGTGCGCTTGCAGTGGACAGCTGAGGTGGACAGGGCTTTTAGACACCTGAGGGCTCTGTTTACCTCGGCTCCCGTGCTGGCCCATCCGGATCCCTCTTTGGCGTTCATATTGGAGGTGGACGCGTCCGAGGCTGGGATAGGAGCTGTGCTCTCTCAGCGCCCGGGTACGCCACCGAAGCTTCGTCCCTGTGCCTTCTTTCGAAGAGGCTCAGCCCGCAGAGCCAAACTATGACTTGGGGGACCAGGAGTTGTTGGCTGCCGTCAAGGCCTTGAAGGTGTGGAGACATTTGCTTGAGGGGGCTAGACACCCTTTTCTCATCAGGACTGACCACCGGAATCTGGAGTGCATCCGGGCAGCGAGGAGACTGAACCCTCGCCAGGCAAGGTGGGCCATGTTTTTCACCCGTTTTGTGTTTACCCTTTCTTACAGACCAGGCTCCCAGAACGCAAAGGCAGACGCATTGTCCCGGCTGTATGACACAGACGAGCAGGCCATGGATCCCACTCCCATACACCCCGCATCCTGCCTGGTGGCACCGGTAGTGTGGGAACTGGACAAGGACATTGAGCAGGCATTACGTGCAGAGCACGCTCCCGTCCAGTGTCCCGCTGGGCGTCTGTACGTCCCGTCTGCTGTCCGTGACCGGTTGATCTATTGGGCCTACACGTCACCCTCCTCTGGTCATCCTGGGATCGGTCGGATAGTGCGCTGTTTGGGCGGGAGGTACTGGTGGCCTACCTTGGCTAAAGACGTGAGGGTATATGTTTCCTCCTGCTCGGTGTGCGCCCAGTGTAAGGCTCCTAGGCACCTGCCCAGAGGTGAGCTACACCCCTTACCTGTTCCACAGCGGCCTTGGTCGCACCTGTTGGTAGATTTTCTCACTGATCTTCCACTCTCACAGGATAACACCGCGATCCTGGTCGTTGTGGATCGTTTCTCTAAGTCCTGTCGTCTCCTCCCTCTGCTCGGTTTCCCTACGGCCCTACAGACTGCGGAGGCCTTGTTTACACACGTCTTCCAGCACTACGGGGTGCTTGAGGATATAGTGTCTGATCGGGGTCACCCGTTCACGTCTAGGGTCTGGAAGGCGTTCATGGAACATCTGGGGGTCTCGATCAGCCTTACTTCAGGGTTTCACCCAGAGACTAATGGGCAGGTGGAGAGAGTGAACCAGGATGTGGGCAGGTTTCTGCGGTGCTATTGCCAGGAAGTCACTGTATCAACTATGTATAAAGGATGTATAGTACTAGGCCTATATTGTTGTAAGTAGAGTAGAGGGCCAACTTGCATATATTCCTCTAAGTACACATGTGGAACTGCATAAAAAAACATTTACATTTTTCTTTCAACCCTTTTTTAAAATTTGTATCCCAATGTCACACATTGGCCCCATTATTTATAGAAAGACCCATTTGGAGAAAGAGAATGAAGACTTGCATTTGACTTCCTGTTATGAATTACAGCTGGGATACACAGCTGCAGAAAATATGAAGAGTGGTACTCAGTGATGTGTTGGATTTACCCAAAACATAACGGTTTGTATTCAGGACATGAAGTTCTTTTCTTTGCCACATTTTTTGCAGTTTTCCTTTAGCACCTTATTGCAAACATGATGCATGTTTTGGAATATTTCTATTATGTACAGGCTTCCTTCTTTTCACTCTGTCATTTAGGTTATTATTGGATCAACTACAATGTTGTTGATCCATCCTCAGTTTTCTCCTATCACAGCCATTAAACTTTCATGGTGAAAGTGATGAGCAGTTTCATGCAGTTTCATGGTGAGCAGTTTCTCTCCGGCAACTGAATTAGGAAGGACAACTATGTCTTTGTAGTGACTGGGTGTACTGATACACCATCCAAAGATTATATGGCGGAGGCTCAATCAAGCTAGTTGTCTTGACTACTTTCTTATGTCATTCTCGCTGGCACCAAAAGTTTTAAAAAGTGTTGATAGAGGACAGAATGCAGTCGTACAATTAAATAATTGGCCTTTACAGTGCCTTCGGAAAGTATTCAGACCCCTTGACTTATTCCACATTTTGTGACATGACAGCCTTGTTCTAAAATGGATAAAATAAATAAAAATCCTCAGCAATCTACACACAATACCCCATAATGACGAAGCAAAAACAAGTTTAGAAATTTTTACAACTCTATTAAACATAAAAAACAGGGCTACCTTATTTACATAAGTATTCAGACCCTTTGCTATGAGACTCGAAATTGAGCTGAAGTTCATCCTGTTTCCGTTGATCACCCTTGAGATGGTTATTCAACTTGATTGGAGTCCACTTGTGGTAAATTCAATTGATTGTACACGATTTGGAAAGGCACACACCTGTCTATATAAGGTCCCACAGTTGACAGTGCATGTCAGAGCAAAAACTAAGCCATAAGGTCGAAGGAATTGTCCGTATAGCACCGATACAGGATTGTGTCGAGGCACAGATCTGGGGAACGGTAACAAAACATTTCTGCAGCATTGAAGGTACCCAAGAACACAGTTGCCTCCATCACTCTTAAATTGAAGAAGTTTGGAACCACCAAGACTCTTCCTAGAGCTGGCCGCCCAGCCAAACTGAGTAATCGGGGGAGAAGGGCCTTGGTCAGGGAGGTGACCAAAAACCCGATGGTCACATTGACAGAGCTCTAGATTTCCTCTGTTGAGATGGGAGAACCTTCCACAAGGACAACCATCTCAGCAGCACTCTACCAATCAGGCCTTCATGGTAGAGTGGCCAGACGGAAGCCACTTCTCAGTAAAAGGCACATGACAGCCCACTTGGAGTTTGCCAAAAGGCACCTAAAGACTCTTAGACCATGAGAAACAAGATACTCTGGTCTGATAAAACCAAGATTGAACTATTTGGCCTGAATGCCAAGCGTCATGTCTGGAGGAAACCTGGCACCATCCCTATGGTGAAGCATGGTGGTGGCAGCCATCATGCTGTGGGGATGTTTTTCAGCAGCAGAGACTGGGAGACTAGTCGAGATCGAGGCAAAGATGAACGGAGCATAGTAAAGAGAGATCATTGATGGAAACCTGCTCCAGAGCTCTCACTACCTAAAACTGGGGCAAAGGTTAATCTTCCAACACGATAATAACCCTAAGCACACAGCCAAGTCAACGCAGGAGAGGCTTTCTTGAGTGCCAGAAATGGACTTGAACCCGATCAAACATCTGAGAAACCTGAAAGTAGCGGTGCAGCAACGCTTCTCATCCAACCTGACAGACCTTGAGAGGATATGCAGAGAAGATTTGGAGAAACTCCCCAAATACAGGTGTGCCTTGCTTGTAGCGTCATACCCAAGAAGACTGAAGGCTGTAATTGCTGCCAACGGTGCTGAGTAAACTGACCTGTGAGTTCTGCAGCCTTGTTAAATGCTGACAAAAGTGCATATGATGCCAAAAAGCGATACACTTTTCTACCAGATCTTCAGGTCAGTGAGTGCGATGGGTCAGCAACATTAAGTTAGTGAATTTTACAATAACCCACATAACTAGTGGACAGTAAGTAAAAATCATGATGTACAAGACACTTGTCTGATTCGTGCCTGTTTGAGAGGACTGATCCATTGTGGAGCCCATGGGGATGGTACAGTCTATCAGTGTACGGGTGATTTCACATACAGTCCTCTTTAAAATAACCAATCTCAGTCCTCAAGGAAGTGAACTGGGGTATATAAAAAAGCTAAACAACTCAGTTTCTCTTTGTATTCACACTGCCCTTGCATTTGAATGAGGACTCTTTTGCAAGTTCACTTCACCTATTTTGTGGACCGAGTCCTCTTTGAATTCAACATGCATTCTGGGTTTTTACAAAGTGCAGAACAAGCCATTCAATCAGAATGTGTTATCGGACAGCCTGCTTACACAGCCTGCTTAGATATACCTGCTTACCTTTTGGATTGCATTTAATTAAAATATGAGACATAATAATTGTAATCAGAAGACACTACTATCTACATAGCAATAGAATAACTGCAGAATAAATCATTCTGAAATTTAAACTTGTAAGCCCTAGGTATGCTACTGCCCTTTTAATTCGTCTGTTTTTGTGAAATTTCACAAATTCGTTAGACCAGCCGTTCTGCTATTATTTATAATTTATTTATTGTTGTTTACTTATTTTTTATAATAATAATAATAACCCTCCCTTTTCCTTGATGTCCTTCCTATTTTTATTATTACTATTATTATTATGATCATTATGATCATCATTATAATAATAGGTCATTATCATTAGTAGGCTTAGTTTAGCAGGCTTGTTTAACAACCATCGAGCGGTAGGCCTAAGAGCACATCCTGTTTACAGTCGCATTCATTCATGAATGCAATTTCCGAAATGGAACAGTTTAGGCCTATATACATACGCCAATTTACGCCAATTAATAAATTATTGCTTTGTTGTTTTATTTTTAAACTAAAATGCTTGATTGCATTTCAAATCATGAATGACTCCTATGCTGTAGAGAGGGAAAGAACAAATAAATTATTGATTGATATAGTAGCCTATATAAGTATTGAAAAATAGGCCTAAGTCTGTCTCTTCGCAGCAAAATCTACAGAGCTGGGCTTGTTGTATGCCCCATATATATAGCATTCTGTTGGTAGCAAGAATTTTGTATAAGAATTTAAATTGAAAAACTCGAGCTGTTGAATCAAGTGTTGTATTTTGTACCAGTCATAAACCACGTGCCATGGATTCGGTACATCGAAAATCTCTTCCCATTTATTTTGCAACCTGTATGGCGCAGCTTGCTAACATTTTTGTCCTCAAATGAAAGCGATAGATTTTTCTATTTATGCCAAATCCTTTCAGCCAATTTGTATCTTTAATATATGTCAGACAAACAAGTTCTCTACCTTCACCCTTTTCCACTTGCCTCCTCCATTTTTGTGGTAATGCTGCTATCAGTTGGTTATAAGTTTGGATTGAGCAGACATTCCCATATATTTTCAATAGGTGCATATGTGACATAACTCCTCCGTTTCTTTTCATAATATCATTCATAAATATAATAAAAAAATGTTAATTGTTTTCATAGAAAATGTTTTATTAATCAGTATATTTGAGTTTAACCATAACATTTGTTATATTTGTTCTATCTTTTCTGGAGGATAAAACTGAAATTGTAACCACCTTTGTATGGCTTGTTTAAGAAAGGGTGATGCTTAAAAAAACTATTTTCAATTAGTTGGAAATGAGAAGTAATAAAGGCGAAAAGGACATTTTAAAAAGGATCTGTATAGAAGCAAAAAGGCCATTTTGAACAAAGGGTGATGCTTTTTTACTAATCTACTGGAGAACCATTTTGGGTTTAAGTATAACTTATGTATGAGTGAAGCTTTTAGTGAGAGCTTTAAAGCTTTAATATATAATAATTTTAGCCCCCCAAACTCATATTCATTATATAAATAGGCACTTTTAATTTTGTCTGGCTTAGTATTCCAAATCAAATATAGCTCATGTGATTTAAAAAATGAGTTGTCTGGAGTATGTAGTGCCATTAGTAAGTAAACTGTGATAGGACCAACCAAAGAGTTAATCAATTTGATTTTCCCATAAATAGATAAGTATTTACCTCTCCATGGTTGTAGAATCGTATCTACAGTACTTTTTGCAAACTTTCCATTGAAATTGATTGTGGTAAGTTCATTTATATTTTTTGAAATGTGAATACCAAGTATGTCTAATTTACCCATTTTATTGGTCAACTACAAGGTAGAATAAACACTATGTCTTTTAACGATCCGATACGTAATATGGCACACTTGTCATTATTAGGTTTTAGTCCAGAGGCTAGAAAAGTGATCAAGATCTTCAATGAGACTGTGCAAGGATCCAGATTGCAGACTTAAGAATAAACTTGAGTCATTAGCATACATTGACACTTGTTTTCACACTTGGATTTCTAACCCGTTGATATTTTTGTTGGATCTAATTTTAATAGCTAGCATTTCAATGGCCATAATAAATAGAAATGGAGACAACGGACAGCCTTTTTTAACTCCTCTTAAAAGCTCAATACTTTCTGAGAAGTAACCAATATTTAATATTTTACATATGGGGTTGATGTACATAACTTTAACCCATTGTATAAGAGATTCACCGAAATTATAGTAATCCAGGCATTTATAGATAAATTCTAGTCCTACTTTATCAAACGCCTTTTCAAAATCTGCTATGAAGACCAGGTCTGGTATCTTTGATGTTTCATAATGTTCAATTGTTTCAAGTAATTGTCGTATATTATCTCCAATATGTCATACATGTAGAAATCCTGTCTGATCAGGATGAACAATATCTGCTAAAACCTTTTTGATTCTATGTGCTATGCATTTTGCCAGGATTTTTGCATCACAACACTGAAGTGTAAGAGGCCTCCTGTTTTTTAAATGGACTGGAAATATGGGCAGTCCCATGATTACACAATTCAATACTGCCACCTGCCACATTCAAATCCCCGTAGATCTATTGCATATCTATGAGGGTGCTTTTTAAGAGAACTAACCAAATAACATGGAAAACAGAAGAAAAAAATAACAATAATAGATCATATTAATAGAAATAATAACAGCACAATCTTATAAATGCATGCTCATATTTAGAAAGTCCTAGCAAGGCTATAAGCATATCAGCCCAGCCTGCTCAGTTCATTGGATACAATTGTTTGAAAACTACCTATATATATATCGCAAGACTAGATCTTAATGTCCATTACATTTAAGACATATTTCATGTAGTCCTCATTATATTCTGTTTTATTCCGACAAAAAAGGAAGGATAAAGGAACATAGATTTTAACAGCCGCTAATGACTGCCAGTAAAAATGTGTCTTATTCAACAGACTACCCATATAGAAATACCTAAGTTTAACTTAAAATCAACTCTGACACAGCGATGGCACAATAGCAAAGAATACATGCAGTACTGACAATCCAGAGAGAGTAAACCTGTAAAACCAACCCTGTCTCCACCCACACACATTTTGTTTTTATTCCAGGGTCGTTGCTCAATCACCTAGGTTGATTTACACCTAGGCCTATATCATTAGGTTCAAGAATATAAAAGGTGGTTAAACTTAGGTATTCCTTTATTCCTTTACCTCTCGCTTAGAGGTATATTATGTGTTTCTACATAAGCTATTTACGCTACCTTTTATATTCTTGAACCTAATGATATAGGCCTAGGTGTAAATCAACCTATGTGATTGAGCAACGACCCTGGAATAAAAACAAAATGTCTATAAGTGCTTCCATAAGCAAGTTATTGTGTTGGTTCTACTGTTAACTTTAATCAGTTTATCCCAGTGTTAACCAGCCTGCCACTGTCACGTCTATTCCCGCTCCTCCCCGACGTCAACGGTTTACTAACCACCGGCCCTGGCAACCATCGTTACGCGCACCTGGCACCCATCATTACGCGCACCTGTGTCTCATCATGAGACACACCTGGACTCCATCACTTCACTGATTTCCTCCCCTATATCTGTCACTTCCTTTGTTCCATACCCCAGGCAGTATTGACTATGTGTTTCATGCCTTTACGCTACTCGTAGTTCTTGTATTGTTCTATGGTCCGTTTAGTATTAAACTCACCACTTGCTTTCTGACTCCCAGCGTATGCGTTACAGAACACTGACTCCCAGCGTATATGTTACAGAATACTGCCTCAACAAATGGAAGCAGCAGGTAATCAGGACATCTCCCAGATGGTTGATGAACAGGGATACCTACTTCGTCATCACCACAACCAGCTGGCGCAACTGGGGAGGGCTGTGGAAGAGGTTCTTCGCAGTCTTCAACATCTCGAACATGCCCGAGAGGAATTGTTTTCATCTAGTGGAGGATACTCTGCCACCAATCAATCCAGTGACCCAGCACACCAGTCCACTCAGCAGTCCACCCAGGTCAGCGATGCTGGTCATCCTGACATAGTTGGAATAAGCGCTCATCCCCCTCTCTGCCCTCCGGTGGATGATCGAAGATACCTCTGAACAGAGCCATGAACCCCTCATACGAATTGAACTGCACAACCTCTGGATTTGAGGTACGCTGATCTTTCTGCTGCGCCACGAAATGTGTAGCATTCAAAACATTAATTACCTATAATACATATCTGCACTTAGCAAAATAGGGCCTTCAGCACTATCATCACATGTGAAGTGTTCTAAAAACACATGGTTTTACATGACTCCACTTGTGAAACTTCATGTGAAATATCATCACGTGAAGAGTTCCAAAAACTCATGATTTCACATTTTAAAGTCCACATCACATGTGAAGTGTTCCATAAACACATGATTTCACATATGCAAAACATGTGGAAATGTTACGTGTGAAATCATGAGATTTTTCCACATGTGAAATCATGTGGTTTTTCCGTAAGGGTTATGTTGAGCTTAGAATATCATAAACTAAATTAGCATAGTTCATATTGTTGTTATAGTTATCCTGCATCCAAACTTTAGCAGCACAACTTAGACATGCATTCCGTGGCCAGTTTATTAGGTGCAACCATCTAGTACCGGGTTGGACCCACTGTTTACCTCGAGAACAGTCTGAATTCTTCAGGGCTTTCTACAAGGTGTCGGAAACGTGCCACAGGGGTGTTGGTCCATGCTGATGCTATGGCATCACGCAGTTGCTGCAGATTGGAACGGCGGTATACTCATGCTGCGAACAGCTCGTTCCATCTCACCCCAAAGATTATCTAATAGATTGAGGTCTGGGGACTGCAGAGGCCACTCAAGTAAACTGAACTTGTTGTCATGTTCCATGCAATATTTTTTCCACTTCTCAATTGTCCAGTGTTGGTGATCGCGTGCCCACTGGAGCTGCTTCTTCTTGTTTTTAGCTGATAGGAGTGGAACCCGGTGGGGTCGTCTGCTGCAATAGTCCATCCGTGACAAGGATCGGCGAGTTGTGCGTTCTGAGATGCCGTTCTGCACACCACTGTTGTACTGCGCCATTATTTGTCTGTTTGTGGCTCGCCTGTTTGCTTGCACGATTCTTGCCATTCTCCTTCGACCTCTCTCATCAACAAGTTGTTTTCGCCCACAGGACTGCCACTGACTGGATGTTTTTTGTGTGTCACACCATTCTAAATAAACCATAGACACTGTCATGTGTGTAAAGCCCAGGAAGGCAGCCGTTTCATGTTAGATCTGGCGCGCCTGGCACCGACGATCATACCACGCTCAAAGTCACTTAGGTCACTCGTTTTGCCGACTCTAACATTCAATCGAACAGTAACTGAATGCATCGATGCTTGTCGCCCTGCTTTATATAGCAAGTCATAGCCACGTGACTCACTGTCTTGTAGGAGCGATCCATTTTTGAGAACGGGGTGGTGTACCTAATAAACTGTCCGGGAGTGTATATATGTTTAGTTAATGCAATTATTGAATTTGTGACTAAGAATTCATCACATGAAAAAGTAGTTAGGCTTGTGCATTGTCCCATTTTTACTTCAGACTGGCACTTTGTGGCCCTGATCCAGAGAGTGTGCCAAGCCCATCTTGGAGAAACTACAGTGCTGGCCGAAAGCCCCAGACAGGACCAGATGAGGGAGCTCTACATGGGACCTCTGAATGCAAGCTGCACCAGAGGCAAATACAAGCTGCACCAGAGGCATGCACCCTATGGGCAGGATGCCTCTGTGTGAGTGTCACTGAGTAGGATGATACACCATTTCTTGGGTGCACAATCCATAGGTAAGGCTGTCGAGTGCATATAAGTACGCCCCCAATGCAATTCTGAAGTCTTAACACATCCACAGTGCGATGTAGCTTTTTTGGGGTCAAATTAGATCATTATTGTCTTTTGTTGAATTGATATAACAACATTCCAACCATATGTAGCATTATCTAGTCCAAATGACGTGATTCCACTATATGTATTGGTTTGCATTAGTTTCAATGCGGGAACTTTTATCTTGAAGGCCAACCGTTGATTCCACTAGTGTGGCTAATCGCTATTGTGGCTCAGTTTACATCGATAGGGCGTTCCAGCCTTCTCACTAGGTACGTACTTTCTCACTTCCAGGAAAGTCTTCTATTTTTCATTCTCTTCTTTTTCTGAGAGAGTGTTATTTGTTATTGTACATACATTTAGTGGATGTTACAGGGAGAAAATAACACAGGTTGAGAGGTCAAAATAAGACTGCATTTGTGGAAAGTAAACTAGCACTCGACGTCCTGTTGTGAATTACAGTTGAACCAGACAGAAGCAGGCAGCTGACGTCATTATCCATGTAAACTGTATCTGACAGAAAATGGCCACGTTACAACAACAAGGTGAGTGTTATGCCGATACCCTTCTGTGCGGTAGGCCTACTCTTGCTATTTCATTGTAGGGTGACTATGTGCTTAAAAAGTGTGGGCATAAATAAATACACCAGGCACAGAGAGAAGAGCCTTGCTTTCTTCCTAGGTTCCTGCCTTGACGGGAGTTTTTGTAGCCAAGTAACTTGCTTCCGCACCAGCATTGCTTGCTCTTTGGAGTTTCAGATAGGCTACCCAATCTGTAAAGCACTTTATGCTGATGTAAAAAGGGCTTTTATAAAGTACATTTGATGTACTATTAAAGCAAGTAAAGAACTTAGTACAAACATTAATTTCCACAAAGGTGGTTGACTTCCCAGAAGTAAGTGTGTCTAAAGCAATGTGAAGATAAATCAAATCACATTTTATTGGTCACATATACATGTTTGAATTAAGAAAGAAAGAAATATTTAGATGAGCAATGTCATCTAAATTAGTGGAATCGGCTATTGCAGCCACACTCGTTGCTGACAGGTGTATAAAATCAAGCACACAGCAATGCAATCTCCATTGCTGTAACAAAACAAAATGTGGAAAACGTCAAGGGGTCTGAATACTTTCCAAATGCACTGTATATAGGGCAACAGCCTCTAAGGTGCAAGGTTGAGTAACGGGGTGGTAGCTGGCTAGTGACAGCGACTAAAGTTCAGGGCAGGGTGCTGTACTGGGTGGAGGCCAGCTAGTGGGGACTATTTGAAAGTATGATGGCTTTGAGATAGAAGTTGTTTTATCAGCTCAAGATGGCAGTCCCCCCGTTTCAGCTTTGATGCACCTGTACTGACCACCCCGCTACCATCCAGAAGGCGAGAACAGGCCGTGGCTCGGGTGGCTGAGGTGCTTGATGATAATAAAGCTAATCAAACTTTAAGTACATTATAATATCTGGATGGTCGATTTTTATGGTTTATTCATGGATGGGTTCATTCCTAGAACCACTCTCTTACTTGATAGATACATGCATTATCTGGTTATTTAATTCCTTTACTTATTATTTATTATGTGACTTGACTTCAGATACCCTGATGGAATGCTTGAGTTGCAGCCATCTTAAGGTGAGAGGACAAAATTTTGATATTATTATGAAGAATCTACTTATTTTACACGAGGCTCATAACTGTTACAATAATTGCCAAATATTTTTGAAAGATTAATCTGAAGGTTTTACCATATTTGGTTGGCTCAATCCTGAACAGACCGCAGAAATTTGGATTGCGCTTGAGCCGTTAGTGTCTACAGAAAATGAGATTTCAATCTACAGGTAAACACCTTGGACTTACTTTCCGCTCTACCTCAATAATTAGCACCTGTCACAAACAAATCCTGATCAACAGATGATTCAGTTTATTTAATATTTTGGTTACCTAATTTGCATTCCCTTCTTCTAGACTTGAATCTATCGCAGGACGTTATGAGTGCAGAATATCAGGGCTGCGCTGGGTATGTGAGCGCAAAGTCACACTTCTGTACCACTTCAGCTCTTGGGATCCTCACAGGGCAGTGCTACAAAGCATGGGGTACAGGCAAGGAGGCCCCCTACTGGACATCAAAATCATTGAAGGAAAACTGAAAGAAGTGCATCTGCCACATTTTCTCTGTTTTGGTGCACGTAAGGATATCAGCTATACTGGACAAAACATTGTTTTATTTACCTGGGAATTCTCAATACATCTTATTCAAACTGATAATGTAAATGTTCTGGTTTCTGTCCATTTTAGGGGTTGGAGATCGTTATGATCCCTCTATAAAGCAGAAAGTGAGAGTTCTTCATGTAGAAGACTGTGGTGTGTCCATAGAACAAGTGGATAAGGTCACCCGCTTCCACGTCAAGATTCTCCATCCATCTTTCTCTCTGAGAGGTGTTATCCTGCAGGCATTAGGGTGTTCCGTGCACTGTGACTTGCAGATCTACCGAGCCAGGACAGCACACCTCACGCTACATGCTTATCTGATGCCATGTGATCCTGCACTAACACAGGTTATAAAGGCTAACTATGTTCCTCTTCTTCATTGTTACTTCCATATACGGTATTTATTCAACCAGGATGGTCCTCAGCAACAATTTTCATTGACTTAAAAAAAAATCTGAACACTCCAGATCAGACAAACGTAAAACAATCAGGCACCCTGATGAAAGCGTTAGCCAAGACATGGTGTATTTTAATGACTTAGCCCACACATTTAAAGGTTTATCAACTTTCAAACCTGGACCTGGACTTGGATTTTTTTATGACACTTAGCAACCATGTTATAGTTTTTCCTTTTTCTTGTCAAACAATGTTGAGAACAAATGGTAATTGGAAGTATACAGTGCAATACACAGTGATGGATATGTTTGCTTGTTCTACAGGTAGTGGAGAAACAGGAGAAGTGTCATGGATCCACAAGGATCCTAAAACCAAGACCAGAGAAGTCACAATGGTTGACTAGTGATTTCTACCTCACAACATCCTGTCCTTCTGATGTTAACCCTCGTGTACGGTTTGAACTTGTATAGAACATTAATGAAATCCAAAACATTGCACATTCCCAGAACACCCCCCCAAGAAGAATGACTAATTTCAATGTCTGTTAGTCTAACACTATCTATCTATTGTCTCAGAGATTGGAGCTCGCACATGTTGACCCACCAAACTTCTTTGAGGTGTTTATAGGAGACGCAGATTCTGACTTCAGTCTGAACCTAAGCTGTAAAAGTCGTAAACAAACCATATGGAACCACGAAATACGAGAAGGTCAGAAAAGATCCATTGGCTTAGTAACCATAAATGTCAAATATTGTTTAAAGCCGGGATTCCTCAGGCGAGTTGCACGCTGCACTACAGACAATGCACATTTTAAAAGGCATATTCCTTTACATTCATGGTAAACACTGCTGATATCGGCTCAATCATAAACTACATTTTAAAAGTCAACTGTAATGCACTTGCCAATACTGCGCCATTGATTGAATCCCGTCCTAGAAATGTGTTTAATGGTCATAAGTAAAGGCAAACTAATTGTATCAGTTTCCTTTATAGCTGAATACAGGGGTCCCATCTTGACATCAGACCAGCACTTTGTGGACCTCCACCAGACAGCCCTGATTGACAGAGTGAGTCAGGTCGATTCCATCTTGGACAGACTCCTGAAGAGTGGAGTCATTACTGCTGATGGCTACAATGACATGATAGCTGAAAGAAATAACCAGAAAAAGATGAGGGAGCTCTTTGATGGGCCCTTAAAAGGATGTGGCTCCGAATGCAAAGATCGGTTCTTAGAGATCCTGACAGAGCTGGAGCCATACCTAATCAATCACCTGAAGCAGGAATGATGAGCTAGGTTGGTGAAAGGGGAACATTTGAAGTTTATTTTAGGGGAAATGGCATGAATGATGTCAGTTGCGCTTTGTTTTATTTCTTTATAAAAGGTGCATCGTATCATAATTTTTTTATCATTTTTTTTAAATTTTTTTACACATGTACAGTTGGAGTCATTAACTCGTTTTTCAACCACTCCACAAATTTCTTGTTAACAAACTATAGTTTTGGCAAGTCGGTTAGGACATCTACTTTGTGCATGACACAAGTCATTTTTCCAACAATTGTTTACAGACAGAATATTTCACTTATAATTCACTGTATCACAATTCCAGTGGGTCAGAAGTTTACATACACTAAATTGACTGCGCCTTTAAACAGCTTGCAAAATTCCCGAAAATGTCATGGCTTTAGAAGCTTCTGATAGGCTAATTGACGTCAATTGGAGGTGTACCTGTGGATCTATTTCAAGGCCTACCTTCAAACTCAGTGCCTCTTTGCTTGACATCATTGGAAAATCAAAAGAAATCAGCCAAGACCTCAGAAAAAAAAATTGTAAACCTCCACAAATCTGGTTCATCCTTGTGATTAATTTCCAAGCGCCTGAAGGTAGCACGTTTATCTGTACAAAAAATAGTACGCAAGTATAAACACCATGGGACCACGCAGCCGTCATACTGCTCAGGAAGGAGATGTGTTCTGTCTCCTAAAGATGAACGTACTTTGGTGCGAAAAGGGCAAATCAATCCCAGAACAACAGCAAAGGACCTTGTATAGATGCCGGAGGCAACCGGTACAAACGTATCTATATCCACATAACCTGAAAGGCCGCTCAGCAAGGAAGAAGCCACTGCTTCAAAACCGCCATAAAAAAGCCAGACTACAGTTTGCAACTGCACATGGGGACAAAGATCGTACTTTTTGGAGAAATATACTCTGGTCTGATGAAACAAAAATAGAACTGTTTTGCCATAATGACCATCATTATGTTTGGAGGAAAAAGGGGGAGGCTTGCAAGCCGAAGAACACCATCCCAACCGTGAAGCACGGGGGTGGCAGCATCATGTTGTGGGGGTGCTTTGCTGCAGGAGGGACTGGTGTACTTCACAAAATAGATGGCATCATGAGGAACGAAAATTATGTGGATATATTGAAGCAACATCTCGAGACATCAGTCAGGAAGTTAAAGCTTGGTCGCAAATGGGTCTTCCAAATGAACAATGACCCCAAGCATACTTCCAAAGTTGTGGCAAAATGGCTTAAGGACAACAAAGTCAAGGTATTGGAGTGGCCATCACAACACCCTGACCTCAATCCTGTTGAAAATGTGTAGGCAGAACTGAAAAATCGTGTGCGAGCAAGGAGGCCTACAAACCTGACTCAGTTACACCAGCTCTGTCAGGAGGAATGGACCAAAATTCACCCAACTTATTGTGGAAGGCTCCCCGAAACGTTTGACCCAAGTTAAACAATTAAAAGGCAATGCTACCAAATACTAATTGAGTGTATGTAAACTTTTGACCCACTGGGAATGTGATGAAATAATAAAAGCTGAAATATCTACTATTATTCTGACATTTCACATTCCTAAAATAAAGTGGTGATCCTAACTGACCTAAAACATGGAATTTTTACTCAGATTAAATGTCAGGAATTGTATTTGGCTAAGGTGTATGTAAACTTCTGACTTCAACTGTAAATATACAGGGGCACAACTTTGGTTTTAGAAGTAGGGGGTACATAACCTGGGGGTTTTACTAATTTACATGAGTGGTAAGTCAGTACTGATGATTTTGTCATTTGAGTAGTGATGAGCACAGTGGCGAATTTAGGTATAGGCGACATGGGCAGCCGCACAAAAAAAGTTGGAATGGTGACATTTGCGCGATCGGTTTTCTATCATTCATCTGCACATCACGTCAAAGATATGTCACGGTGTGGGACTGTGGGTCAATTAACCTTGTCAGAGTGGGCGCCCTGATCCTAGTTTATGAGCTGGGCAGATTGGGAAGGTCTCCCACTCAAAAGTATGAGATGGGGGTGGGGATAGGTTGACCTCAGGTCTCCCCACTGGAAGCCCGATGTAAGGGGGAGCGGGGGTATCTATCAAACAGCGCACATCTAAATTTGTACAGTACTAATGCAATTAGTAAAATCGGTCACACTACCAAATAAACCACAATTCATTCATAATACTGTGAATGTATAGTTTCACAGGCATATTGTTGCATTTTTTACTGGTTTGTGCAAAATCGTTAAGAATAATATAAAACCAGTCTGCACACCCAAGGTGAATTGGTTTAGTCTTGACTCTTGGTTGACAGTGTTGGGGGATGGGTCATGTATTGATGCTCAAGTGCCAAATCAACAGATTTGTATGTTTTAATATTTATATAGTTTTAAATGTTATGATTATTTTTGTTGTTCCAAATGTCTGAATAAAAATACAGTTAGTGCAGAATGGTGCTTTTTTGGGGGGTGGGGGGGGGGGCTGAAGGGGGGGTTCGCCCAAGGAGTCATACAAGCTAGAACCGCCACTGGATGAGCAGAGTTTTGGGACATGTCTTCTGGTGAATAGACATTTCCTATTTGCATTACTACACAATTTCGTAACTAACATCAAGGCGGTGGCCCGTTCCTGTAGGTTCATGCTCTACAACATTCGCAGAGTACAACCCTACCTCACACAGGCACTAATCCAGGCACTTGTCATCTCCCGTCTGGATTACTGCAACTCGCTGTTGGCTGGGCTCCCTGCCTGTGCCATTAAACCCCTACAACTCATCCAGAACGCCGCAGCCCGTCTGGTGTTCAACCTTCCCAAGTTCTCTCACGTCACCCCGCTCCTCCGCTCTCTCCACTGGCTTCCAGTTGAAGCTCGCATCCGCTACAAGACCATGGTGCTTGCCTACGGAGCTGTGAGGGGAACGGCACCTCCGTACCTTCAGGCTCTGATCAGGCCCTACACCCAAACAAGGGCACTGCGTTCATCCACCTCTGGCCTGCTCGCCTCCCTACCTCTGAGGAAGTACAGTTCCCGCTCAGCCCAGTCAAAACTGTTCGCTGCTCTGGCACCCCAATGGTGGAACAAACTCCCTCACGATGCCAGGTCAGCGGAGTCAATCACCACCTTCCGGAGACACCTGAAACCCCACCTCTTTAAGGAATACCTAGAATAGGATAAAGTAATCCTTCTAACCCCCCCCTTAAAAGATTTAGATGCACTATTGTAAAGTGGCTGTTCCACTGGATATCATAAGGTGAATGCACCAATTTGTAAGTCGCTCTGGATAAGAGCGTCTGCTAAATGACTTAAATGTAAATGTAATGACTTGTTTTTATTAGGCATTTGGGAATCTACTTAACAGCTACGAAAAAGCGTCTTGCTTTCGACTGGCAGCTTTAGTGTCGCCGGTCGGGAGAAGGGCGGGTGAGCTGTGAGGAAAACGGCCACCAGAAAGGCAGTAGCACGGCTACCGCTTGATAAAGTGGAATATAGCAGGCGTCCTGTGAATGAGTCGATTGGCAAAAAAAAAGCGAATGGTTGAGGGACAGCTATTGGGGAACTGTGGGGGGATCTTGGAGGGTTCGGTCTTCACAAGATTGTGATCATGAAAAAGGAAACTATGACATTTTATTCCACTATCATGCACACGTACTCTCACACATAAGGATGGCTTTGTTGCGGAAAGACTGATACATCAAACAGGCAAAGCGTCAATACAGGGCTAAGATTGAATCATACTACACCGGCTCCGATGCTCGTCGGATGTGGCAGGGCTTGCAAACTATTACAGACTACAAAGGGAAGCACAGCCGCGAGCTGCCCAGTGACACGAGCCTACCAGACGAGCTAAATCGCTTCGAAGCAAGCAACACTGAGGCATGCATGAGAGCATCAGCTGTTCCGGACGACTGTGTGATCACGCACTCCGTAGCCGACGTGAGTAAGACCTTTAAACAGGTCAACAGGGCCAGACGGATTACCAGGACGTGTGCTCCGGGCATGTGCTGACCAACTGGCAGGTGTCTTCACTGACATTTTCAACATGTCCCTGATTGAGTCTGTAATACCAACATGCTTCAAGCAGACCACCATAGTCCCTGTGCCCAAGAACATAAAAGGCAACCTGCCTAAATGACTACAGACTCGTAGCACTCACGTCCGTAGCCATGAAGTGCTTTGAAAGGCTGGTAATGGCTCACATCAACACCATTATCCCAGAAACCCTAGACCCACTCCAATTTGCATACCGCCCAAACAGATCCACAGATGATGCAATCTCTATTGCACTCCACACTGCCCTTTCCCACCTGGACAAAAGGAACACCTATATGAGAATGCTGTCCATTGACTACAGCTCAGCGTTCAACACCATAGTACCCTGAAAGCTCATCACCAAGCTAAGGAACCTGAGACTAAACACCTCCCTCTGCAACTAGATCCTGGACTTCCTGACAGGCCACCCCCAGGTGGTGAGGGTAGGTAGCAACACATCTGCCACGCTGATCCTCAACACTGGAGCTCCCCAGGGGTGCGTGCTCAATCCCCTCCTGTACTCCCTGTTCACCCACGACTGCATGGCCAGGCACGACTCCAACACCATCAAGTTTGCTGACGACACAACAGTGGTAGGCCTGATCACCGACAAGACAGCCTATAGGGAGGAGGTCAGAGACCTGGCTGGGTGGTGCCAGAATAACAACCTATCCCTCAACGTAACCAAGACTAAGGAGATGATTGTGGACTACAGGAAAAGGAGCACCGAGCACGTCCCCATTCTCTTCGACGGGGCTGTAGTGGAGCAGGTTGAGAGCTTCAAATTCCTTGGTGTCCACATCAACAACAAACTAGATTGGTCCAAACACACCAAGACAGTTGTGAAGAGGGCACGACAAAGCCTATTCCCCCTCAGGAAACTAAAAAGATTTGGCATGGGTCCTGAGATCTTCAACCAAGCTCCCATTGAAATCACAGCGAGATATGGATGAGTTTTCACTTCCTACAGCTTCCACTAGATGTCAACAGTCTGTAGAACTTTGTCTGATCACTCTACTGTGAAGGGGGGCCGGATGAGAGGAGAATTAGTCAGGTCTGCCATGAGGTGACCATTCTTTGACCATGCGCGTTCACATGAGAGAGCTCCGTTCCATCGCTCATCTGAAGTCAATGTAATTCGCCGGTTGGAACGTTATTCAAGATTTATGTTAAAAACATTCTAAAGATTGATTCAATACATCGTTTGACATGTTTCTACGGACTGTTACAGAACTTTTGGACATTTCGTCAGGTTTTAGTGAACGCGCTTCCCTGACGTTAGATTTGTATACCAAACACGCAACAAAAATAGCTATTTGGACATAAATGATGGACATTACATTACCGAGTTTTGTTGACTGCACAATTTGGGCGGGTAACTGTATGGCTTGCTTGTGTGGCTGAACGCTGTTTTCAGATTATTGAATATTGTGTTTTGCCGTAAAGCTTTTTGAAATCTGACACAGCGGTTGCATTAAGAACAAGTTTATCTTTAATTCTATGTAAAACATGTATCTTTCATCAAAGTTTATGATGAGTATTTCTGTTATTTGACGTGGCTCTCTGCAATTTCTCCGGATATTTTGGAGGCATTTCTGAACATGGCGCCAATGTAAACTGAGGTTTTTGGATATAAATATGAACTTAATCGAACAAGACATATGTATTGTGTAATATGAAGTCCTATGAGTGTCATCTGATGAGGATCATCAAAGGTTAGTGATGAATTTTATCTCTTTGTGCTTTTTGTGACTCCTCTCTTTGGCTGGAAAAATGGCTGAATATTTCTTTGCGTTGGTGGTGACCTAACATAATCGTTTGTGGTGTTTTCGATGAAAAGCCTACTTGAAATCGGACACTTTGGTGGGATTAACAACAAGATTACCTTTTAATTTTAATTATGAGATTTCTGTTGTTTGAATTTGGCGCCCTGCACTTTCACTGGCTGTTGTCATATCGATCCCGTTAACAGGATTGCAGCCATAAGAAGTTATTAATTAAGCATCACTACTCTGGACAGTTCTGATTTAGAATATGTGGACAACTACAAATACCTAGTGTCATGACGTTGGCCTGGGGGTAGGTTTATGACAGTCATAAATACCTCTCCCCCCCTTTTTCCTCTCTCTACCCTACTGATGTGACATTTGAAAATCCTTTGGTTAACATAGAGATTCTGGGAACATCAGAAGGTGGGGGGAAATTAACTATATTCTGGTAATCCGACCAATTGAACATATGCGGTGGTACTTAATGAATATGATGTCAGTTCGGTTGTCATCTGAGACATTCTCATCAATGATAGGATGACAAACTCTACAGTGGAAAGTCTGCACATTGTAGTTATCGGAGTCACAATTGTTGTTCAATTTAAATGTTTGAATATAAAATTATTGGTGAAGAGATGAAATGTAATTTTAGCTTCCAAATGAGAGATTTGGGTTTTCATAAGGTTAGGGCTCTGCTAAATCAGTGGCCCGCCCCTGTGAAGAGACATGGGTTATAAAACTTTTCAAACACACCCTTCTCGCTCCACTATATAAAGCCTTGACGAAAATATAACCTCCTGTTCCAAGTACGTGAGGTCTGCAGCCTCTGCGTTAAAAGGACTAACATGTCATCTACAGAACTAAGCCTACCTCAGCGTGAGCTTTGGTTGCGAATGGTATGAACTTTGAACTCTTATTCACTACAGAAGTGATACCTCCTAGCCGTTGAGTTAGCAGCAGCTGCAAACGTGGGCTAGGAAAGAACAGACAGAGTATCCCGTCTACCAAACATCGACGTTACTACAACGTATCCAATTTACCACCAGATACATTCTTCAAAGGACAAAGGACTCGGTTGGGCAACACGGCTTTCCATCTACCACCAACTTACCAAAGCGCAGCTCAGAGTAAATATTTATTGCATTTTCCTTTTCCAAATGGGCGGTAATTTGGAATGCATAAGATACTGTATTTACGATAGCATGGCTTTTCTCCCTTTGTTCCTCAAGTCTTCCCGCTCTTTCACTCAAACCCAGCCCCCTTTTCTTTTGTGTAACCAGCTGTCATATCTGTTCCGTCCGCTAGGGACGTTTTCCTTTATGACGTAATTTGTAATCAAGGTATGATTCATTCTGTGTATATGTAATTCTGTGTGATTAGTTAGGTATTTAGTAAATAAATAATTAAACCCAATTTTGTATTGTTGATTCAACTTGTTAGCCAGGGTTTGTGAAGAATTTACAACTTTCAGATGTGACTGAATTAAGGTGCCGATTAATATTGACTGCTATTGATGTAAAATATTACTATGTCATTAAGAGTTAATTCGGAAGATAACAGCTCTATAAATATTATTTCGTGGTGCCCGACTTTCTAGTTAATTACATTTACATGATTAGCTCAATCAAGTAATATTTATTACGGAGAAAGGATTTTAGAGAATAGCATGTCATGTCACTTAATCCGGCATAGCCAAAGACACGACACTAGGTCTGGCTAGACTGTAAACTCTCCTTCCAGAATCATATTAAACATCTACAATCGGCTTCCTATTTCGCAACAAAGCCTCCTTCACTCACGCCGCCAAACATACCCTCGGTCAACCAAATAGTTTCTAGTCATCTCTCGTCCAAGGCTTTTTCTTCTTTGGACTTTATATGGCGATTGGCATCTAACTTTCATAATAAGGTGTTTTACCACAACCGACCAACCGTCCTCAGTTCATCTTTCAATCACCCACGTGGGTATAACCAATGAGGAGATGGCATATGCTTCTAAAAGCCAATGAGGAGATGGGAGAGGCAGGACTTGCATCGCGGTCGGCATCACAAATAGAAGCAACTTCTATTTTAGTGCTTGGCAACGCAGACGCTCGTTGGCGCATGCGAGCAGTGTGGGTACAATGATTGAATAACATGTATGTGTACATTTATTTTGCAACGCGAGCAGTGTGGTCAGCATGTAGGACAAGGTGCGTCTTTTTCCCAACGCAGTTAAGCCAAAACTATGCGTTCTACTACGCTCCAATTGGCTAGTTAGCGTTGTCTCACTCACAGGCAATCAGCGAAGAGACAGTGACCTTCCGAGGTAAGGATGGAAAGTGTAATTTTACAGTTAGCTGCCTACTGGAATGCAGGCCTATTATTATCATGTTTGGTAACATTTTCCCATGTATTTATTTTCAGAGTTTCAATTGTTTCAGTTGTAAATGTCTCAGAGAACTCTGCTGAATTCCCTCAATTAAAGTTCAGTTAAGTTAACCTAGACTACTTAATGTTACTAGCTCGGTATTTGAAGTTGTTATATTTTCATTAGTAGTCTCAGGTAAAAGCACATGCTTATTATTCATTATTTATTAGCTAATCATTCAGTCGAATACGCTATGCCATTGAATCTGTCTTTGAGCATTAAGGGACGTTAATGGCTAGCTCGGTCCATGACATTATGTTATTATATTTTTCAATCTTGAAGTACAAGGGCAAATGTTATTAATCAGCGACTGAAATTTCACGCCCGGATTTGGAGACTTGTAGAACGCCCCTCAATCTGGGTTTGGCAGATGCCAGGAGAACGCTACCTGCCCCAATGCAGTGCCAACTGTAAAGTTTGGTGGAGGGATAATGGTCTGTGGCTGACCTCAACCCCATCAAACACGTTTGGAATGAATTGGAACACCGACTGAGAGCCACGCCTAATCGCCCAACATCACTAATGCTTGTGGCTGAATGGAAGCAAGTCCCAGCAGCAATGTTCCAACATCATGGACCAACCCCATATTAATGCCCATGATTTTGGGATGAGATGTTTGAGCAGGTGTCCACAGACCTTTGGTCAGGTAGTATTTATCTATGCGCACACTCTCACCAAGAAGCGTTTTACAGTTGATGTTCCCAAAACGTCCAAGTATAAGTTACTGTAACTGCTACATGATAAGCAATTTCATGTAGCAAGTAACCTAGCTGCATATATCTTAGTCAAACTCATAAAATGTTTTACCTATAGGCTATAGTCATTCTATACTGAACAAAAATATAAACATGTAAAGTGCTGGTCCCATGTTTCATGAGCTGAAATAAAAGATCTCAGAAGTTTTCCATACACACAAAAAGCTTATTTTAAAGTTTACATCCCTGTTAGTGAGCATTTATCCTTTGCCAAGATAACCCATCCACCTGACAGCTGTGGCATACCAAGAAGCTGAATAAACAGCATGATCATTACACAGGTGCACCTTGTGCTGCGGACAATAAAAGGAAACTAAAATGTTTTGTCACACAACACAATGTAACAGATGTCTCAAGTTTTGAGGGAGCGTGCAATTGGCATGCTGACTGCAGGAATGTCCACCAGAGCTGTTGGCAGATAATTAATTGAACGTTAAGTTCTCTACCATAAGCCTTCTCCAACATCATTTTAGAGAATTTGGAATTCCAATGTCCAAATTAACCACAGACCATGTGTAACCTCGCCAGCCCAGGACCTCCACATCCGGCTTTTTCACCTGCGGGATTGTCTCCATTGGTGGTCTGAAAGAAGCCAATGAAATGTAATAACAGCACAATGCATTTATTTATTTTTATAACATTCATGCAGAATTGATTGGCTGGATAGAACGACAACTAATTTGCACAAAATCACCCGTATGAAAATCCCTGAAGAATATACTATTTTGTCAAATGATATTTACAAACATTCACTGTCAACTTTCGTAACAATGTGAAGAAAAAACAGATCCCATGCCAGACACAAAAGCCATGATGTACCACCATGTTATTTGCAGAACTGTGCAAATAGATAGCCATACAAAACATGTCTAAAATAGCTCAAGTTATCGATTGCTACAGTCATTAGAAGTAGACCTGCAAATGTTTCTCCGAACTGCAAGTCATGAAACATGGGTTGTATTCATTAGTACGCACCATTTCAAAACTTTTTGCAACGGGAAAGGAGAACGAGGGCTTCTTATTGGACAAGTTCTGGTCCATCCTTCCCAGTTTTCGTCTGTTTTGTGCCTAATGAATAGGACCGTGGGTGTGCAAATGATTACAAACATATACTGCATTATTAAACAGATTGATAAACATTCTCAACTTATTTGACAAATTGCGAACAGCTTTTGAAGAACACACCCACGCTTTACACATCCACTCGTCTGTCAAGTCTCCTTTGGTTTCTTTCTATAATCCATCTTTGGTATAAATTCACATAAGTCAGAATTCAGTCAAGACATGCACTCACGTGTCTGGTTACACAAACACCTAAATGCTAGCCTGGTCCCAGATCTGTTTTTGTCATCTTGCTAACCCCTATGGTTGTAAATATTGGACTCAAGGATACCTAGATGCACTAAATTAGTTGTGAACTATTATGGTTTGACATTCATATCTGCAGGTCAGTGCAATACCTTTTAATTATATATATATTATGTAATATTAATGATCCAGTGCACTCAAATAATAAACACAGTATAACAATGCACCATGCGTTCAACCAGAGAATACAAAATAAAATGTAGCTTTCACTGTATTCAGAGCCCTTGACTTTTTCCACATTTTGTTACATTACAGCCTTATTCTAAAATGTATTAAATTATGTATTTTTAATACAACTGTAATAAACATAAAAAACAGGACTACTTTATTTACATAAGTATTCAGACCCTTTGCTATTAGACTCGAAATTGAGCTCAGGTGCATCCTGTTTCCATTGATCATCCTTGAGATGTTTCTACAACTTGATTGGAGTCCACCTAAATT
Source organism: Salvelinus fontinalis (assembly GCF_029448725.1). Classification (NCBI taxonomy): domain Eukaryota; kingdom Metazoa; phylum Chordata; class Actinopteri; order Salmoniformes; family Salmonidae; genus Salvelinus; species Salvelinus fontinalis. The sequence goes on from NC_074675.1 coordinate 32,149,093, forward strand.
CAACTGATTGGACATGATTTGGAAAGCCACACACCTGTCAATATAAGGTGCCACAGTTGACAGTGCATGTCAACAAAAACCAAACCATGAGGTCGAAGGAATTGGAACACAGTGGCCTTCATTATTCTTAAATGGAAGACGTTTGTAACCACCAAGACCCTTCCAAGAGCTGGCCACCCGGCCAAACTGAGCAATCGGGTGATAAAGGAATTTATATGTTTAAAGATAATGATTAAATAATTCCACTCTGAAACTTAACCATTAGGGATTATAGTTTATGTAGCATGTATAAGGAATAATTAAAGTATTAAACATAAGTCCAACTAGGTTCAGAGGAGACCTGGGTGGGAGAGAAATGTGTGTGCCTAAGAAAATACAGAGAACAATTAAACTGTGTTTGACCTGACCTGGCTAGAACTCTGAGAAACTTATGATAGGACAGGGAGTACTTCTCAAGGTTTCCCTAATCTCGGGGGAATGGAACTGTCGGCTGGGTAGTGATACACAGTGGTGAGAACTCTGGAGAAGGATACAACTCACTTACTGTTCGTGTGTATGTATGTGAGTAGGATACCTACTGTTTGTGTGGAAGTATGTGCGTAAGTAGGGAGCAAGTATAAAATGGATGTCTTTGTATAATGGACTTCAGAGTGCTCTCGTGAATAAACATTTTGACTATTGTAAGCTGGGGACTCTGTTTCATTTAAACCAGAACCTTACAAATTCTGGGTTGCAGACTGAGTAGATTAATTTAAGTTTATGAACATTGATAATTAAATTTCCATAACATTGGGGGAGAAGGACCTTGGTCAGGGAGGTGACCAAGAACCCGATGGTCACTCTGACAGAGCTCCAGCGTTCCTCTGTGGAGATGGGAGAACCTTCCAGAAGGAAAACCATTTCTGCACCACTCCACCAATCAGGCCTTTATGGTAGAGTGGCCAGACGGAAGCCACTCCTCAGTAAAACGCACATAACAGTCCGCTTGGAGTTTGCCAAAAGACTCTCAGACCCTGAGAAAAAAATATCTGGTCTGATGAAACCAAAGATTGAACTCTTTGGCCTGAATGCCAAGCATCACATCTGGAGGAAACCTGGCACCCTCCCTATGGTGAAGCATGGTGGTGGCGGCATCATGCTGTGGGGATGTTTTTCCATCGGCAGGGACTGGGAGATTAGTCAGGATCGAAGGAAAGATGAACGGAACAAAGTATAGAGAGATCCCTGATGAAAACCTGCTCCAGAGCGCTCATGACCTCAGACTGGGGCGAAGGTTCACCTTCCAACAGGACAACGACCCTAAGCACACAGCCAAGACAACGCAGGAGTGGCTTCGCAACAAGTCTCAATGTCCTTGAGTGGCCCAGCCAGAGCTCGGACTTGAACCCGATCAAACATCTATAGAGAGACGCTCCCCATCCAACACGACAGAGCTTGAGAGGCCTTGCAGAGACAATTGGGAAAAACTCTCCAAATACAGGTGTGCCAAGCTTGTAACGTAATACCCAAGCAGACTCGAGGCTGTAATAGCTGCCATAGGTGCTTCAACAAAGTACCGAGTTAAGGGTCTGAATACATAAGTAAATATGATTTCAGTTTTTTTTATACATTTGCTAAAATGTCTAGAATCTTGTTTTTGCTTTATAATTATGGGGTATTTTGTGTAAATTAATGGAGGGGGGAAAAAACTAATTTAATACATTTTAGAATAAGGCTGTAATGTAACAAAAATATGGATAAAGTCGAGGGGTCTCTGAATACTTACCCGAATGCACTATATACTAGACCAGGTCCTGTATTCATAAAGCGTCTCAGAGTAGGATTTCAGATCTAGGAACAGGTTCCCCCTGTCAATATTAACTTATTAATTATGATCTAAAAAGGCAAAACTCCTACACTGAGGTGTTTTATGACTATGGCCCCAGACCTGGGTCTAAAAACCATTTAAAATCATTTCAAATACTGTACTTGATTGAGTTTGCCTAGTTTAATGGAACCAATAGAGTATATCTAAAACTGCAAACCCCACCCATCTGGCACACCAGTCAGGTTAGGAACAAGTGCTTTGGTCAAAAAATAAAACAGTTTGAGGTTAGAATTAGAAACCCAGTGTTTAGCTATAACAGTATAATCTTGAACTACAAAAATATAGTCTTCATCCCAAATGATACCCTACTGCCTAAATCAGGGCTATTCAACTGGTGGCCTGCGGGCCAGATCTGGCCCGTTTATTTATTTAGACTGGCCCTTTGATCAATTGTGTAAATCCGACATTCAGTGCCAAAATGACAAGCACTATGGTTTCTAGCACCTATGTGACATTTGGATTCTTCTTTCTTTATATGAATTTGGCTCTAGCATTTTAACGTTTTAAGGGAACAAATACCTTTTGACCCCATTTCTGAAAGCTAAGCACACGTACGTGCCTTCTGTTTCCCTCTCTGATGCCCACGAGGACTTGCTAGAAGGAAGTGTGACAAAAAAAACGCACCAAATGACTGAGGGAAATAAATTCAAAGCATACTTCCTTCAGACTGGAATTTGGCATTACCTGACTTGACATATCTTTGTGTTATTTTTTGAGATACTTCGTTTTCAGATTTTAAAATTACCTAATTACTTTTAAGAAGCTTTTAATGGTGAGCGATCATTGCACCTTTTCCTTTTCAACGATTACATTTATGGGTTGCACCTCTAATCACATTGGTTGAACGACATCCACTTCTTTCCTAATTCATTTTAGCAACAATTTAAGAAAAGTACTTTATTGGTGTGTTTTTTTCTTTTTTAAACAGTTCTTCCTTAGAATAAACGCATGTGGAAAATGTCTGCCCCCCCTGCAATTAACTTTTTTTTTTACATCTGTACGAATATAGTTGAATAGCCCTGGCCTAAATAGTGTACAACTTTTGACCAAAGCCTGGTCAAAAGTAGTGCACTATATAGGAAATTTGGTGCCATGCACCCATAAACATCTCCCCTTCGAAACATTGATGTGTAGATGTAGAATGTATAATATTTGAAAGGTTTCCCAAAATGGTTGGGAAAATCCTAAATTCAAAGTAACATTTTTTTACATAGTCAAATATTGATGTCAGTGGGAGGCTATGAGAGAAAGTTTGATTTAAATGGAAGAATGGATTTGACGATTCACCCCATAGTCATTTCATCAGTTCGAATAAATCTCCTCTTCATCATCCTCACCGTAGAGTTCGTCTGCTGACTCGTGGTCGTGTATACCCTCCTCTTCCTCGCTCATCTCCTCCTCTTGTTCATCTCCATCACTGCCATCCTCCTCGTCGTCATCTTCATCCTCCTCTTCCTCCTCCTCTCCTCCGGTGTCCGGGTCTTCCCTGACTGAAGGACCTGGTAGAAGACAAGACCTTTAAAACTAGAATCTGCATTTGGTGAAGCAGAGCCACTGTTCACCACCAATGCCTTTTGTTTATATTTTGTTGATGAAACGGAAGAGCAGCGTCCGGCAGCGTTGTTAATTAAATTTCGCCATACATTTCTGCTGTTCAATCGCAAAAATTTTTGTTGTTTCAAGTAACTTCTTTGTTGTAATATCCCAAACGGATTTGGCAGTTTCACCAAATACAGATTCTAGCTTTAAGAGGAGAACAATACTTTGTCGATTTGTCGTCACTGGGAAACAAATGTGTGTGTGTGTGTGTGAGTGAGTGTGAGAGAGTGTTGCACAGTATACTGGTATCACAGTACCAAAATGTCATGATACCAACATTTTTAAATACCTTAGTACCGTTTCATATGATAATACCAACTTTTTCAGCCCTACCAATCTAAAGAACCCACTGGCGCCTGTTATAAAATGTTTATAAAGTCTGCTGTTTAGTTACATTTTTGACGGGCGGGGATGGAGTCCATGATCATTTTACATTTACATTTTAGTCATTTAGCAGACGCTCTTATCCAGAGCGACTTACAAATTGGTGCATTCACCTTATGACATCCAGTGGAACAGCCACTTTACAACAGTGCATCTAAATCTTTTAAGGGGGGGGGGGGGGGGGCAGAAGGATTACTTTATCCTATCCTAGGTATTCCTGAAAGAGGTGGTGATCAGAAGATGATCAGTCTTCTGTTGTGACATTTGTACATTGGAGCAGCACGCAAAGCAATGCAAAGTTTATACATTGTATATAATTTCATCCCTGGTATAACCAAGAGCACAGGCAAGTCTGAGTATAGGCTTTGCAAGTTCGCTGTCAAGCAGCAGTGCCAGAGAGGAAAAACAGCTTTGCGACAGGCTTTCAGATTTACAGCAAAGGAAACTGCTTGCTCTAGCTCAAACGGCAAAAAAAATGAGCATTTTCCTTCTTCCTGCACGATTTATATACACTGCTCAAAAAAATAAAGGGAACACTTAAACAACACAATGTAACTCCAAGTCAATCACACTTCTGTGAAATCAAACTGTCCACTTAGGAAGCAACACTGATTGACAATAAATTTCACATGCTGTTGTGCAAATGGAATAGACAAAAGGTGGAAATTATAGGCAATTAGCAAGACACCCCCAAAAAAGGAGTGATTCTGCAGGTGGTGACCACAGACCACTTCTCAGTTCCTATGCTTCCTGGCTGATGTTTTGGTCACTTTTGAATGCTGGCGGTGCTCTCACTCTAGTGGTAGCATGAGACGGAGTCTACAACCCACACAAGTGGCTCAGGTAGTGCAGTTCATCCAGGATGGCACATCAATGCGAACTGTGGCAAAAAGGTTTGCTGTGTCTGTCAGCGTAGTGTCCAGAGCATGCAGGCGCTACCAGGAGACAGGCCAGTACATCAGGAGACGTGGAGGAGGCCGTAGGAGGGCAACAACCCAGCAGCAGGACCGCTACCTCCGCCTTTGTGCAAGGAGGTGCACTGCCAGAGCCCTGCAAAATGACCTCCAGCAGGCCACAAATGTGCATGTGTCAGCATATGGTCTCACAAGGGGTCTGAGGATCTCATCTCGGTACCTAATGGCAGTCAGGCTACCTCTGGCGAGCACATGGAGGACTGTGCGGCCCCACAAAGAAATGCCACCCCACACCATGACTGATCCATCGCCAAACCGGTCATGCTGGAGGATGTTGCAGGCAGCAGAACGTTCTCCATGGCGTCTCCAGACTCTGTCACGTCTGTCACATGTGCTCATGTGCTCAGTGTGAACCTGCTTTCATCTGTGAAGAGCACAGGGCGCCAGTGGCGAATTTGCCAATCTTGGTGTTCTCTGGCAAATGCCAAACGTCCTGCACGGTGTTGGGCTGTAAGCACAACCCCCACCTGTGGACGTCGGGCCCTCATACCACCCTCATGGAGTCTGTTTCTGACCGTTTGAGCAGACACATGCACATTTGTGGCCTGCTGGAGGTCATTTTGCAGGGCGCTGGCAGTGCACCTCCTTGCACAAAGGCGGAGGTAGCGGTCCTGCTGCTGGGTTGTTGCCCTCCTACGGCCTCCTCCACGTCTCCTGATGTACTGGCCTGTCTCCTGGTAGCGCCTGCATGCTCTGGACACTACGCTGACAGACACAGCAAACCTTTTTGCCACAGTTCGCATTGATGTGCCATCCTGGATGAACTGCACTACCTGAGCCACTTGTGTGGGTTGTAGACTCCGTCTCATGCTACCACTAGAGTGAGAGCACCGCCAGCATTCAAAAGTTACCAAAACATCAGCCAGGAAGCATAGGAACTGAGAAGTGGTCTGTGGTCACCACCTGCAGAATCACTCCTGTTTTGGGGGGTGTCTTGCTAATTGCCTATAATTTCCACCTTTTGTCTATTCCATTTGCACAACAGCATGTGAAATTTATTGTCAATCAGTGTTGCTTCCTAAGTGGACAGTTTGATTTCACAGAAGTGTGATTGACTTGGAGTTACATTGTGTTGTTTAAGTGTTCCCTTTATTTTTTTGAGCAGAGTATTATTTCACCAACCATGTCACGGGCCATTTTAAACTAATCCCAGACTGCTAATTATTGGTTTGATAACAAACAATGTTGTTCAGTCATGTTACCTAGCTAACTAAAAACATATTTGGGGAACCTATTCGATTTTTAAAATTCAATGCAGTCTGGTATTAGAACGGTAGCCCCTACCTGCAAAAGCAGGGTGTCTGCGGAAAGCTGTGTATCTTGGCTACACCTGACACGGTCGCCAGGTGTGTGGTGTTTCCTCCCACACATTGGTGCAGCGAGCAGTGTGTCAAGAAGCAGTGCGGTTTGGCAGGTCGTGTTTCTGAGGACGCGTGGCTCTCGACCTTCGCCTCTTCCGAGTCTGTACGGGAGTTGCAGCGATGGGACAAGACTAACTACCAATTGGATATAACAAAATTGGGGGAAAAAATACAACAACAAATCCATATGTGTTGCATTGAGTGAAAGTGTGGATATCAGTGACAGGTTTTTTGTGTAGCACATGCGCATAACATTCAGAAAACAGGAACAATTGTCTGGGGGACGGGGCGAACAGTACGCTAGAACACTGAATTGTTCCCCCGTGGTATCGAGATACTATTCGGTATCATAATACTTGGCCTGGTATCATATCGTTAGTAAAATGTTGGTATCGTGACAACACTAGTGCATGACCACAAATTCAAAATGTATTCAAATTATTCTAAACTTCCAACACCCTGGTTCCTTTATCTCACGCGCGCGCACATACACACACCTCTTTCTTTTCCCTCACTCACTCATACACGCAAACACGTCTGTTACTCACATATATCGTCGATGAAATGAGAGATGCAGGAGCGTACATTAGTGAGGAAGTCATCCTGCTTAACCTCCAGGGCCTCGGCCAGGCCTTCAGTGTCCACACCAACATACTCTGGGTAGAAGAGGGGCTTCTTCAACTGCCTGCAGAAACTGGGACACACGCATTGCAAATTACCCATATACAGGATGAGAGACGCACTGCAAATGGCATTTCACCCATAGACAGGACACACACAAAACATATAATATTACACCCCACACAGACAGACACATTTCCGGTATACAGTGCCTTCAGAAAGTATTTATACCCCTCAACCTAGTCCATCTTTAGTTGTGTTACAGCCTGAATATAAAGTTGATTAAATACATTTCTCACCCATCTACACACTAAACCCAATAATGACAAAGTGAAAACCTGTTTCTAGAAAACGTATTAAATGAAATACAGAAATATGAAATTTACATAAGTATTAACACCCCTGAGTCAATACTTTGTAAAGCACCTTTGGCAGCGATTACAGATGCGAGTCTTTATGGGTAAGCCTAAGAGCTTTCCACATCTGGATTGTGTAACATTTGCCCATTATTCTTTGCAGAATTCTTCAAGCTCTGTCAAATTGGTTGTTGATCATTGCTAGACAACCATTTTCAGGTCTTGCTATAGATTTTCAATTAGATTTAAGTCAAAACTGTAACTTGGCCTCTCGAGAACATTCACTGTCTTCTTGGTAAGCAACTCCAGTGTATATTTGGCTTTGAGTTTTAGGTTATTGTCCTGCTGAAAGGTGAATTAATCTCCCAGTGTCTGGTGGAAAGCAGACAACCAGGTTTTCCACTAGGATTTTGCCTGTGCTTAGCTTCACTCCTTTTCACTTACTTTCTGAATGCACTTTATTATGTGACTTGTTAAGCAGATGTTTACTCCTGAACCTATTTAGGCTTGCCATAAACAGAGGTTGGATACCTATTGACACAAGACATTTAAGATTTTCATTAATTTGTAAAAATGTCTAAACATAATTCCACCTTAATATTATGGGCTATTGTGTGTAGGCCAGTGACAGAATGCATTTTAAATTCAGGCTGTAACAACAAAATATGGAAAAAGTCAAGGGGTGGAATACTTTCTGAAAGGACTGTAACCTACAACAATAACTTACTTTTTGCTTGATGATTTGTATGCCTAAACAGCAAATCAGAGAAAAAGATTAACATTTATTAGTTCTAGAAAACAAAACGAAAAATGAACTATTTAGGGACAGCAGGAGATTTTCCTGACCATGTGACTTTTTGTTGTGGTCAGTGAACAGCATCAACCACTTTTGTACTATCCTTGATGATTTGAAATGCATATCCACCTGTTCATGTACAGTTGCGTCCAAATATATTGGAACCCTTGAAATTTTCATTAATAATGTCCTATTTCTCAAATAAGTTGAAAAACAAAATTGATCTCCACACCCCCGTCATTGGACAATTTTAATTTAGAAAATAAAGACTAATGGCATGGACAAAATTATTGGCACCCCTGAGTTAGTACTTGGTTGCACAGACTTTGGCCAAGATAACTGCCAACAAATGCTTAATGTAGCTATATGAGCTTGCTGCACCTTTTTACTGGTAATTTGGCCCACTCTCAGCAGCAAACTGCTCCAATTCTTCAATGTTTCCACTAACTCCTGTTTTCAGCTCTCGCCATAGGTTTTGGATACGATTAAGATCTAGACTCATTGCTGACCACTCCAGAACTGCTTCTTGAACCTTTGATGTGTGTTTGAGCTTGTCGTCCTACTGAAAAATCCACAACCTGCAACAGACACACTTTTTGGAGTCTGGGTTGAACATTGCACTCCAAAGCCCCTTGATAATCTGTTGATTTCATAATGTCTTGCACACATTCAAGGCCTCCAGTGCCAGAAGCAGCAAAGCAATCCCACAGCATTATCTAACGTCCCCAATGTTTGATTGTGGGGAGGGTGTTTTTCTTTGAATAGATGTGGTAAAGAGGTCAATGGAACGCAGACCATGGGGGATAGTAGGATGCCGGATTGGCGCACATTCAACAAATCGGATCAATTCGATGAAAAGAACACTCGCACTACAATCTAAAACAAGGAGGCTTGATATTGCTGTGGAGGTTGCTTTGCTGCCTCTGGTACTGGGGGCCTTGAACATGCGCAAAGCATCTTGAAATCAGCAGATTACCAGGTGTTTTCGAGTCCAATGTTCAACACAGTGTTCAAAAATGGGGTCTTCTTTGAAGATTGTGGGTCTTTCAGTAGGACAACAACCCCTAACACACATCAAAAGGCACCCAGGAATGGTTCGAGAGACGCTGGCCAGCGAAGAGTCCAGATCTGAATCACATCCAAAATGTGGCAAGATCTGAAAACAGCAGTTGGTGGAGGGCAACATTGAAGAATTAGAGCATGTTTGCTGCTAAAAAGTGGGCCAAATTGCCAGTAGGAAGGTACAATAAGCTCATTGATGGCCACAAGAAGCATGTATCTGCAGTTATCTTGGCCAAAGTACTAGCTCCGGGGTGACAATTTTGTCTTAAGTTTACAATTTTAATTTAGAAAATAAAGTTAACAAAAATAACATTGGTTCTGCAATGTTGAAAATCCAACAACGTGTGGTGACCAAAACTGTTTGAAATTTCAACTTATTTTAGAAGAAATAGGGAATTATTTAAGAAAAGTGTAAAGGTGCCAATATATTTGGCCGCAACTGTATATCCATTGTATGGCTGAATATATTATTATTTAAAAACATTTTGTGAAATGAAAACAATCAAATGAAAAACCACACACTGACCTCTAGGAAGCGGAAGGGGTCGTTCTCCTGGGCGAGGTTCTGGATTCTGCTGTGGACATCCTGCAGACGAGCGTGGTCCTGGGCCACCTTGGCTATGTTCCGCTGGATGTTGGGGCCACACTCGCTCTCTTGGGAGCGGGTACAGTCCCTTAAGGCTGTGAGGAAGCCCTCCAGGTGGACCTGTAACACCGCCCCCACCGCCATGATCCGCTGGTCCGAGTCCTCCAGGAACTTCTGCACAGAGAGAGGGAGAGGGATGAGAGATGGGGGCAGGGGTGTGCGTGTGTTTAACCAGAGAAAACCAACTAATCAGTGTCCAGAGTTTCTCTTCATCTGCCACTAAAGTAAAATGCATGAAAATATACAACTCTGTGAACAAACAAATACATGACATCTTACATTATGTTAAGAGTCCGGGTCGGTACTCAGAAAGTATCTCAGAATAGGAGTGCCGATCTAGAATCAGGTCCCCCCCGTCCATATAATCATATTCATTCAGTCTACAAGACAAAACATATCCTGGATCATCACTCTCACCTTGTTAATTTGTTCCTCCACTTTCTGCTCCTGGAGAGTTTTTTCTGCTTTGCTCAACTTCTTGTCCACCTTCTGTAGCTGGGTCTCCAGAATGCCCTGAGGGACCAGAGAGAGAGGGGGGGAAACCGAGGGGGAGTTTGGGGGAAGAAGAGAGAGGAGAGAGTGTGTGTTAGGGGAAAGAGAGATAGAGACAGGGGGAGAACCAGTGTTACCTACATTCACCATGACAACAAGACTATAGTGAGGGTAAATGGTGAACTGAACTGGAAATGTCTCCCTTTCTCTCATTGGTTCAGACAAGTCACTTCTGTAAATGGGTTGAACAAGTCATTCAAACAGTGAGTTCACAAGTTTTGCTGAGTCCTAAATGACACGCTACTTTATAGTTTACTACTTTTGAACAGAGCCCTATGGGATAGCTTTCTTCCCACTATAGTGAATAGGGTGCCATTTGGGACTCACACATTGTCTCATTCGCTCAACCATGTCAGACTAGTGACAACAATACAATGATATTCACCTGCGTTCTAGACTCAATAGCCATTCTGTGGCAGCCTAGTCTAGAGCACAGAGGTGTGGTCTTTGTATCTGTGTGTGTGTGTGTGTGTGTGTGTGTGTGTGTGTGTGTGTGTGTGTGTGTGTGTGTGTGTGTGTGATATTCAAACATGATATTCATAATAAAAACGAAAACGCTATGATAGGAAACAGTGGGTGAGAACAAATCTTCTGGAGACCTTCAAATGTTCAACAGATTTGCCTGGTAGCTAGCAGATGTAGCTTTATGCAGAAGGGCATTGGGGTAGACTTCTCTGTGGCAAACAGTTCCTCTGGCCATCATTGAAACCTTCTTGGTAAGGAGAGCACTCAGCATGTCTGTACTGAGGGAGGCTCTGTACTGTTTTTTTTTTATTGGAAACGAGACTGAATATTTGTTCGCAGTCTGCATTGCAGTGGAATATAACCAATATCCCCAGCATCACATCCGAAAGGTGGGAGTAGACCAGGCTTCCCCCCCCTTTTTTTCATTGTGCCGATTTCTCTCCAGGCCTGATCTGTGCGCATGTTAACAAGACTCTGCTCAAAAGGTTGTTGCCTGATCAACAGAGGCTCCCTCAGGAATAATGCATGGAAAGCATGCCATGAAAAAGTTGAGGGATGAGAACTAAGCAGTCTGCCTGTTGGCAATGTCAGCGACCACAGCATGCTGGAGGAGCACATCTCCAAATGGAAATTTGTAGTCTACTGCAGAGGAAAATAAGTTTCTGACATCTGCATAGAAGGTCTTCAGATCCAGCTTGCCTTGGCCCCCAAGTTCAGTCTCTATAGTAGAGGAACGCTTCTCACCTCTCAAACAGGGCAAATCACTAGGGCCAGCTCACAAGTATTGGCTTTATAGACACGGTTCCTAATTAACACTAAAAGCAAAATCATTTTGAAAACATAAAAACAAAAAGAAATGATTGCATCGACAGACCGCAAACTGGCTACACAGAGTTTAAGTAGGCTACTGCAAAGGGAATCTGAACGCTATTCGCTAGAAGAGTCCGGTGTTTCAGCCTATCTAAAGGTGCCTATTGGATTTCTTTGCTGCGCTAACATCATTTCAGATTTTCGAAATTGATAAAATCTCAAATCTAGTGCAAAGGCATTTTAGAAGCATTGCCTCTATAGCTAATAGCGGACACTCATGCATTCTTCATCTCGCAGTCTTCTAAACTCCCGACTCCATTTAATGCCAAGATGTTTATATTTACTTTTGATTATACTTTTGTAATGCTTTTTGTGACGTGGATCATAATTACAGTTACAGTCTATCAGGGTGCATGATCCTCGTAATGTTACGTGGAAAAATACAACTAATGTTACGTGCAAAATACAACTAATGGGACGCAGAATTAAATGTATATCACACTTTCTTTCACTAGCCAATGCGAGTGAACTGCTGGCCCACTGAATGTCCATCTTATGTTCGCTAACGTTAGCTTGAAACAATTTAGTGTTTACCTTTCCACAATACACAGCGTCGAAAAGGGATTTGTCCACGTGTTTACATACAGCTGACAGTCGTCAAACTCAGCATCACAACAAACAAAAGGAGGGGCAGACACGGGGTAGCTACGTCGAATAATGATGTATTAATCTCCATGTCCGTTGACACAAACTCCGTACATGTCTGTGTGTTGCAGCTCGAGAATCGGGATGTTAGATTTACTCAGTGGATTTATTTTTGATTAAAAACCAAAATCAGGCCTTTTTAATTTCTGCATACTTTTAACTCGGATCTCGTACCTGCGTACATGGACAGAGAATTGCGTAGTTGGTACGCAAAATGAGTGCATTTTGGCAGGTCTGCTTTTACCTTCAGATCTTTCATGGTGTTCTTTGGATTTTGGAGTGCTACATTTAGGCATGTACATCACCCTCCTGACTAGTAGACCAACCAACAGAGACCTCTTAACACTACCCTTCTTCCTACAATCATTGTAATTTAGGTTCCAACTCTAGAGCCTTTACCTTCAGACCCTTCATGGTGTTCTTCAGGGTCTTGATGGTGTGTCCGGCGTGGCCCCCTTCTATGGTACAGGCATTACAGACACACACCCTGTCGTCCATGCAGTAGTAGCGGTACATCTCATCATGTTCGGGACACTTCCTCTTCCTCAGGTCTCCCAGGGGCTCAGTCAGGGGGTGCTCCCTAAATGCAGGGAGCTCCAAGTGGGGCTTCACATGCTCCTGACACATGGACAAAATTAAGAAAAAAAAAAAGTCATGTTTGAAAATAAATATATATTTGGGAGGCACTATTTGTCAATCAATCATTAGGGGAGCTTTGTATGACCAACGCAAACGTGGCCAAAGACATGACTGAAACAGGAACCAACTTTTCCGTAATTCTAAAGCTAGAGGTCACAAATTAAAGTGATACTTGAGACCTCTCTAACCAATTCAATTGTACACAGTCTATGTTTTAAGTTTGTGTGTGTGATATGGGGGTATAGAAAAGTGTGACATTTATAAAGAAAAACTTTTATTAACAATTGCAGCAGTGTAAAGTACTTAAGTAAAAAATACTTTAAAGTACTACTTAAGTAATTTTTGGGGTATCTGTACTTTACTATTTATTTGACAACTTTTACTTCACTACATTCCTAAAGAAAATAATGTACTTTTTACTCCATAAATTTCCTGACACCTAAAAGTGCTCGTTACATTTTGAATGCTTAGCAGGACAGGAAAATGGTCAAATTCACACACCTATCAAGAGAACATCCCTGCTCACCCCTACTGCCTCTGATCTGGGGGATTCAATAAACACAAACGCATCATTTGTAAATTATGTCAGAGTATTAGAGTGTGCCCCTGGCTATCGGTAAATAAAATTAAAATAAGACAACGGTGCTGTCTGTTTTGCTTTATATAAGGAATTTGAAATTATTATTACTTTTGATACTCAAGTATATTTAGAACCAAAAACTTTTAGACTTTTACTAAGTAGTATTTTACTGGGTGACTGACTTTTACTTGAGTAACTTTCTATTAAGGTATCTATTATTTTACTCAAGTATGACAATTGGGTACTTTTTCCCCAATGAATCGCAGCTCTGATGACACTGCCATGTTGATATGAGCCTTGCTGTTGAAAAACCACTAGCGTCCGACTTTCGGTTGTCGCAGATGCACCTCCACAGACTTCACTCGCCAACTTGTGTCTACATTCAGCTTAGTTAGCCTCAGTGCTCGAACACACCCAATGTGTTGAGAATACTGGTGCTGCACAAAAACTTAGATTTAGATAGCAGAATAATGTTGGAATATTTCTGCTCCACAGTGCTTTACCAAGGGTGCCACACATGAACATATTTGGAATTATGGGTGCTAAATAGCAATATTCCATGTATGGGCCTCCTATATCTTTACCTGACACATGGACACCTCGCATTTCAGACACGTCTTCACCGCTAACACCACCTCTCCTCCAGCCCCGGGAGCTCCAGGTTCCCCTTTTCCCGCCTCGCTAATGTCTCCTGGACGGCAATAGTCACAGGGCACGGACACAAGGGTCTTGGCTGTTGCCGGGGGGCCACCATCTGGTTGTTGTGGTCTTGACAACGCTGCCTGGACATCATAGTGACAGCACAGAGAAAGGACAAGGAATAGAGTACGCTGTGTTTTGTGGTAGACCTATATGCTATGAATCAGTAGAGTAGGCTATTGTAGAGATTCATTATCCTGAAACTAAGGTCATCATCACAGTGACAGGCCTATAAATTAGCAAAAATATATCAAATGAATGGCATTAGGTAATCACGATTAATCAACATTTTTGAATTTGCTCAAATTTGGCCCTAAATAAACACTTTTCCATTTCAAACACAGTGCATTGAATTACAGGCATATTATGCTTTGATTGTAAGGGACAGAAACACAAAATTATCTACATCAGAACGTTTTAATAGAATTTTTCACCACAGACAAAGACACTGTAACATACAGCTTATTAATGAATGGTCCCTGTGTTTAAGTAGGCCTACTCCCTCTCATTAATGTTATTGAAGTGTAATTCGCGCACAGCACATACACACACTCTCTCTCTCGCACACCCACACCTTTAAGTACTGTTATAGCTTCAGACCTTCTAAATGAATGTGACTATTGGGAAAAAGAACTGGCTCTATGGATATAGAGCTTTTAAACTTGTCCAACAATATCTACATAAGCGGACATACAGAGGCCCATTATCAGCAACCATCACCACTGTGTTCCAATGGCATGCTGTGTTAGCTAATCCAAGTTTATAATTTTAAAAGGCTAATTGATCATTAGAAAACCCTTTTGCAATTATGTTAGCACAGCTGAAAACTGTTGATCTGATTAAAGAAGCAATAAAACTGGCCTTCTTTAGACTAGTTGAGTATCTGGAGCATCAGCATTTGTGGCTCAAAATGGCCAGAAACAAATAATTTTCTTCTGAAACTCGTCAGTCTATTCTTGTTCTGAGAAATGAAGGCTATTTCATGCAAGAAATTGCCAAGAAACTGAAGACTGTACAACGCTGTGTACTACGCCCTTCACAGAACAGCGCTAACTGGCTCTAACCAGAGTAGAAAGAGGAGTGGGAGGCCCCGGTGCACCACTGAGCAAGAGGACAAGTACATTAAAGTGTCTAGTTTGAGAAACAGACGCCTCACAAATCCTCAACTGGCAGCTTCATTAAAAAGTACCAGCAAAACACCAGTCTCAACGTCAACAGTGAAGAGGCGACTCTGCTGGCCTTCTAGGCAGAGATGCAAAGAAAAAGCCTCATCTCAGACTGGCCAATAAAAATAAAAGATTAAGATGGGCAAAAGAACAGACACTGGACAGAGATATGGCTTTTTCTTTGCAACTCTGCCTAAAAGGCCAGCATTTAGGAGTCGCCTCTTCACTGTTGACGTTGAGTCTAAACAATATATATATTTTTGAGAATGTGGGAATGTTCCGTGGGTATTTAAAGAACAATCCTGTCAAAGTTGTTTTATTTTGTGACAACAGGAAAGGCAGTAGGACAAGATAACGGTATCTCTGGAAGTGTACATTCGTCAGTTATTAGTTTTCTACCTCAATGTTGTATAAAATTAATGAATAAATATGAAACTATTTGTGAAAAGACGTAATGTGATGTTAGCCTTCTAAATGAGAAAATTGACTGTAGTCGATAAGATTTGAAAATATCGGAAGAGTTAATTTGGGAAATAAAGACCAAACATTTTCCCGTGGTGCCCCGACTTCCTAGTTAATTAAAGTTACATGATTAGTTTAAATCGCATAATTAAATTACACAGAGAATTGATTTGATAATATACTGTCTTCACATTTAATGATAGTCAATGACACAACACTAGCATTTATATGGGCTAAGAATTGCATTGGCATTAATTGGAAGGTTGGTTATCCTCGCGCAATGTCACAATAGATGGAAGAAATGTGATGCATCACTAGATTTGATTTATTAAAAGATTAAGGATATACTGTGCAACTTTCGTAAGTTCTGGATGCCTTATATGGAATACTGTACGACAAAAGGAGTCTAATGAAAACATGCCCACGTCAGGGGAGATACCTATTTAAGCAATCCCTAGCTGCTGGGCGGCTCAGTACTGGCCCTTGTGATCCAGCTATATTGTGTGCAAGTAAAAAGAGCACTACAGTACTATTAGGCCTGTGATCTGAATTACAGTGCCCTCCATAATTATTGGGAAGTCATATATTTTTCAGCTCAATATACCAAGTTTGGATTTGAAAACAAACAATGACTATGAAGTCAAAGTACGTAGTGTCAGGTTTAATTTGAGGGCATATTCATCCATATCGGGTGAATCGTTTAAAAATTACAGCACTTTTTGTACATCGTCCCCCCATTTTAGGGGAGCAAAGGTAATTCAGACCCCCTGCCAGGTTATGTCCCCCCTCTTCTAAAATGAAAGTTGTGCCCCTGGTTCCATGTGGTGAAGCTGTTATTCAATAGGTTTGTATGAGCTAATAGCAGTAAGGCCAAAAATATTTTTTCATCAAATAATTTGATGTATTTTTTATTTTTATTTCAAGGGGTCTTAAAATTCAAAAAGCAAAATAATCCTTGGTAAGACGAGCTTAAAACAATTACATATAGCTTAGTAGAACCCCCCCCCCCCCGGCTTAGACTCTTATGGGTTAAAAGGGTCAATGCGGAAACACCCTCGAAACTTAAAAGGTTTCGAGGGTTGAACAAATGGAGACGCAATTAACGACGTCAAAAAGAATTACGCCGATAAACATCACGCATTAACTTTGACAATCCTACTATAAACATGATCAACTTCACTTTTCTGCTTTTACCACAACTTCTGTGACCAAGCGCCATATGTATCAAGCATCTCAGAGTAGGTGTGCTGATCCAGGATTGAAAAGGTAAAACTGATCCTAGATCAGCACTACTACTCAGACGCTTTGTGAATATGGCCCCAGACCACACATACCTGTCCCCGGAGGCGGTAGTCGTCGGCGATGTTGGCCAGCTTGAAGTTCTTCTGCGAGGCCGCGGAGCAGCGGTGGCTCTCGCGACACTCTGGGCAACGGAAGCGACCTCGCTCTGCCTGGCGTTTGAGGCGGCGGACGCAGAGGAGGCAGAAGTTGTGGCCGCAAGGCAGCAGGTGGGGGTCCCGGAACAGGTCCAAGCACACGGGACAGGTGAGCTCATCTTCTAGAACAGTGGACTGATCCATGGAGGTAGCCATGATGGGAAGGGAAAAGGGGAGGAAGCTTATAGATGGGAAGAAAAGGGGGAAAGGAATGGAGCTGAGCTGATTTGAGAGGGGGAAAAGCCAAGGTATGTGTGGTTTGGTCACAGTAGCTGTAGAGTAGTAGAAACATGAAATAATTTAGTAAGATGTTAAGCGATATCATAAAATTAAACATTGATAGGAGTTTATATCCCTCTAATATGAAACATGTTTATTGGAGTATTCTGAGGTGATCAGATAAGTAGTAACACATTTGGCAATTTAAAACAGAACAAGATTTAAACTTATAACTTCTCATTTCCAATAAACACTGTTGATGTTGGATGAAAAGTGTAAGAGATGAGTCACCCAGCTCTGAACATGCTGACAAACCTAAAGTTGAAAAGGTAATTTGTGGTTGTAGTTGAATATCTGCTGGGGTGTATTCATTAGGTTGATAATGTTGCAAAACGTTTTGCAACTGAAACCGTTTACTCCAAATGGAAAACATTTTCCCTTGGAAAACCAGTTACTATTGGACAAATGAATGTTGGTCCCTCCAGGTTTCGTTCAGTTTGCTTCTGTTTGTCATGAACAGTAAACGGTTTCATTGCAAGACGTAACGAACAGGGATGGAAATTAAGCTAGCCCCCTAGCCTGTGGCTACTTTTCAGAAAGAACTAGAACAGTAGAAAATGAGCACAACTAGCCCATCGGCTAGTGAAAATTTGTATTCTCAAATATTGCATGACAGAATAAATAACTCACCATTACATACAGTGCATCCTTTAAGTATTCAGACCCTTGACTTTTACACAATATTACATTACAGCCTTATTCTAAAATGTTTTAAATCATTTCCCCTCATCTATCTACACACCCCATAATGACCAAGCCAAAAACAGTTTTTTAGAAATGTTTGCTGATTTATAAAAAATATAAATACCTTATTTACATAAGTATTTAGACCCTTTGCTATGAGACTCAAAATTGAGCTCAGGTGCATCCTGTTTCCATTGATCATCCTTGATGTTTCTACAACTTGGAGTCCACCTGTGGTAAACTGAATTTAAGGTCCCCAAGAACACAGTTGCCTCCATCATTCTTAAATTGAAGAAGTTTGTAAACACCAAGACTCTTCCTAGAGCTGGCATCGAGGCCAAACTGAGCAATCGGGGAAGAAGGGCCTTGGTCAGGGAGGTGACCGAGAACCTGATGGTCACTCTGACAATGCTCCAGAGTTCCTTTGTGGAGACGGGAGAACCTTTCAGAAGGTCAACCATCTCTGCAGCACTCCACCAATCAGGCCTTTATGGTAGAGTGGCCAGACGGAAGCCACTCCTCAGTAAAAGGCACATGACAGCCCGCTTGGAGTTTGCCAAAAGGCATCTAAAGGACTCAAACCATGAGAAACAAGATTATCTGGTCTGATGAAACCAAGATTGAACTCTTAGGCCTTAATGCCAAGCATCACGTCTGGAGGAAACCTGGCACCCTCCCAACAGTGAAGCATGGTGGTGGCA
The DNA here is from genome assembly GCF_029448725.1 of Salvelinus fontinalis. Taxonomy (NCBI): domain Eukaryota; kingdom Metazoa; phylum Chordata; class Actinopteri; order Salmoniformes; family Salmonidae; genus Salvelinus; species Salvelinus fontinalis. The sequence continues at coordinate 32,167,937 of NC_074675.1, forward strand.
CCATCATGCTGTGGGGATGTTTATCCATCGGCATGGACTGGGAGACTAGTCAGGATCGAGGAAATGATGAACGGAGCAAAGTACAGAGGGATTCTTGATTAAATTCTGCTCCAGAGCACTCAAGACCTCAGACAGGTTCACCTTCCAACAGAAAACAATCCTAAGCACACAGCCAAGACAACGCAGGAGTGGATTTGGGACAAGTCTCTGAATGTCCTTGAGTGGCCTAGCCAGAGCCCGGACTTGAACCTTTATCTAAATTCTCTGGAGACCTGAAAATAGCTTTGTAGCGACGCTCCCCATCCAACCTGACAGCGTAAGAGAATCTGAAAAGAATGGGAGAAACTCCCCAAATACTGGTGTGCCAAGCTTGTAGCATCACACCCAAGAAGACTCAAGGATGTAATCGCTGCCAAAGGTGCTTCAACAAAGTACTGGGTAGTAAAGGGTCTGAATTCTTATGTAAATAATATTTGAGTGTTTAATTTTTAATAAATTTGCTAAAATGTCTCAACCTTTTTTTGCTTTGTCATTATTGGGTATTGTGTGTAGATTGAGGGGGGAAACCGATTTTCTAGAATAAGGTCTGGGGTCTGAATACTTTCCGACTGCACTGTACATGACATCTCTCTTTCTTTAGATGCACTGTAGCTAGCCAACTCTTTCAACGTCAACGATACTGGAGACATCTAGCTACGTCTTGTATGCAAGTGCAATGACTCAAAACAAAAGCAGTTGAGTTCAAATCTACTTATATTATAAATAGAATACGCTGACCTACATGGAATGTTGTAGTTTCGAGCACTAACGTTAGCTATCTAGCTAAAGTTAATCAATTAGCTAGCTATCATAGGTGGCATAATAGCAGCGCAAGCGCACCTTGTGGCGCTAGGCGTTGACAATACAAACATTGCCGCACATACCGTACGTCTATAACAGAGGACACCGTATTTCACACATTCTTAATTAGCCTCTCTCATTCCTTGCCATACCGGAATCTCCAATGAACACGATTCAGGCACTTACAATTGTTCTTCGACCATTCTTACCGGGGAACCGAAAGTGAACTCTCTCCTGACCTCGTGACGCTGCGGGCAAGCTAATAGGGTCACGTGAATAGAATGCGCGCGTTGAACTTTTTGTATTATTTTGTATTATTATTAAACAGTAACACACAATACGGAACAGACAGAGGGATTACATAAAGAAAAATCCACATCAAATCCAGACAGGTAGTGACATTTTTTTTTACGTACATTTGAATGATTCTAAATTATTTTCCAAATCAGTTAAATATTTTAAAAGGGACCATTTCTTCATACATTTTGATTTGTGTATGAAAAGTGTTCCTAATAAAATAGAGATTAATGTCGAATCAGTTTCGTAAAATAATATGTCAAACTTGCATATTTAAATGGTTGTATGCCTTTTGTTGCCAAGATATAGCTTCAAATCAGTCCAGAACACCTGATTATGCAAACTACAAAATAAGTGTTCAATGGATTCCGTTTCTAGTTCACTGGTTAACAACAGGTATACATTTAGAAATCAAGCTATTACACGGGTATGGATAATCATAACGGAGACCTTACTCTGTTTGTCACCATAAATGTGTGTGGAGTGAGCCAAACAAGGCGTCAGTACACGTCAAACGATGGAGTCCAAAAAGCGCTCGTGGAACTTTTTCCAGCCACAAAGTCAAAATTTGCTATATCGTTAAAATTTTAGTCATCATTTCAGGTTAGAGTTAGTCATAAGGTTAGCACTGTGGTTACGTTTAAAATCAGATTGTATGAAAATAAAGTGCATCACTGCCTGGTACGGCAATTGCTCGGCCTCTGACCGCAAGGGGTAGTGCGTAAGGCCCAGTACATCACTGGGGCTAAACTGCCTGCCATCCAGGACCCCTACACCAGGCGGTGTCAGAGGAAGGCCCTAAAAATTGTCGAAGACCTCAGCCACCCCCGTCATAGACTGTTCTCTCTACTACCGCATGGCAAGCGGTACCGGAGTGCCAAGTCTAGGACAAAAAGGCTTCTCAACAGTTTTTACCCCCAAGCCATAAGAACAGGTAATCAAATGGCTACCCGGACTATTTGCATTGTGTGCCTCCCCCCCACCCCTCTTTTACGCTGCTGCTACTCTCTGTTTATCATATATGCATAGTCACTTTAACTATACATTCATGTACATACTACCTCAATTGGGCCGACCAACCAGTGCTCCCGCACATTGGCCAACCGGGCTATCTGCATTGTGTCCCGCCACCCCCTCTTTTACGCTACTGCTACTCTCTGCTCATCATATATGCATAGTCACTTTAACCATATCTACATGTATGTACATACTACTTCAATCAGCCAGACTAACCGGTGTCTGTATGTAGCCTCGCTACTTTTATAGCCTCGCTATTGTATATAGCCTGTCTTTTTACTGTTGTTTTATTTCTTTACTTACCTATTGTTCACCTAATACCTTTTTTGCACTATTGGTTAGAGCCTGTAAGTAAGCATTTCACTGTAAGGTCTACTACAGCTGTTGTATTCGGCGCACGTGACAAATAAACTTTGATTTGATTTGAAATAGGGGAGGTTTGTGGCTGTGTTATTAACTACCGATGACCCCGGGGTAGAGGGACACCAGCAAACCACTTTTGTCAAGTCAGTGACCAACTTTCAAAGTGTGTTACATTATGGGGATGAACATTGTCCAACTTGCGCCAACATGTCAACTGCATGAATTTGACAAAAATCATGTCCTCAAAGGTCCTGAAGTTTTGACTGCAGTCGACTCCGAGATAGATAGTAGGGGTGTGCTGACATGGTGTCACGCCCTGGCCATAGAGAGATTTTTATTCTCTGTTTTGGTTAGGTCAGGGTGTGATTAGGGTGGGCATTCTATGTGGTCTATTTCTTTGTTTTTGGCCGAGTGTGGTTCCCAATCAGAGGCAGTTGTCTTTGATTGGGAATCATACTTAGGTTTTTTTTTCCCACCTGTGTTTGTGGGTAGTTATTTTCTGTTTACATTTAAGTCATTTAGCAGACGCTCTTATCCAGAGCGACTTACAAATTGGAAAGTTCATACATATTCATCCTGGTCCCCCCGTGGGGAATGAACCCACAACCCTGGCGTTGCAAGCGCCATGCTCTACCAACTGAGCCACACGGGACCACGTAGTGTCTGCACCTGACAGAACTGTTTTGTTTTTTCACTTTGTTATTTTGTTTGAGTGTTTTTGAGTAATAAAGAATCATGAACACTTACCACGCTGCGTTTTGGTCCATGCCTTCCGATGAAAGACGTTACACATGGCCGTATTCGTAATTGTATCCGTAAATTGACAGTTGATAGTCAGATCGGATGACACTCGTGATCAGAAAAAAAATATGTGTTTTAATATGCATAAATATATTTTGGCAAAATACCTCCTTGCACGTTTGCACGGGGGAAAAAATGCAGATTAGGAGCAGCGCGCAGAGGGGCGTGTGTGGTGGCTGTTGAGGGGAGGACGGCTCATAATAATGGCTGGAATGGAGCAAATTGAATGTCATCAAACACATGGAAACCATGTAGTTTGATGTTGTTGATACCTTTCCAACTATTCTGCTCCAGCCATTACAACGTACCAGTCCTCCCCAATTAAGGTGCCACCATCCTCCTGTGGTGTGTATTTATGGGTTTATCTTCAATTTGTAGCAGGCAGACAAATGTCATATTATGCACATTGATAGCAAATGTCCTTATCATGTGTTTTATCATAGTAGCAGGCAGCAGTAATCTAAATGATCAGACCAAAAACATGCAGGAAAAGTGATCATGTGAAATTATGAAGCGAGTGGACGGAGAAATACAGCTTCACTCCATCTAATCAGAGCAGCTAGATCAGCGTACAGCCCGCCCTTCTCTTTACAGACAGGCAAACTAGCCAGTTGAGTTATTTAGACCACGTAGAACCTTGCACATGGCTAGTGTAACGGATGTGAAATGGCTAGCTAGTTAGCGGGTACGCGCTAATAGCGTTTCAATCAGTTACGTCACTTGCTCTGAAACCTAGAAGAAGTGTTTCCCCTTGCTCTGCAAGGGCCGCGGCCTTTGTGGAGCGATGGGTAACGATGCTTCGTAGGTGTCAGTTGTTGATGTGTGCAGAGGGTCCCTGGTTCGAGCCCGGGTATGGGCGAGGGGACGGACGTAAAGTTGTACTGTTACACTGACAAATGAGAAAGATGCGTGCTGGCACCCGAAAAATCTATTTTTTTAGATTAGGGATAATTACAAAAAATGAAAATCTAATTGTATTGGTCACATACACATGTTTAGCAGATGTTAATGCAAGTGTAGCGAAATGCTTGTGCTTCTATTTCCGACAGTACAGTAATATCTAACAAGCAATCTATCAATTTCCCAACAACTACCTAATACACACAAATCTAAAAGGGGTGAATGAGAATGCATATATGGATGAGCGATGGCCGAGCGGCATAGGCAAGGTGCAATAGTTGGTATAATATACAGTATATACATATGATATGAGTAATGTAAGATATGTAAACATTATTAAAGTGGCATTGTTTAAAGTGACTAGTGATCCATTTATTAAAGTGGCCAATGATTGGGTCTCAATAGGTTCCGGTACTAATTTTGGGTGCTGGTACTGTTTATATTTAGGTTCAGGAGCTCAAGCAGCAGAAAATTGGAAGTGCTGGTACTCAGCTAACGTGAGCTCCTGCCCAAGTCAATCACTACTTCTTATCCCTTGCGCAAATAGTCTGTCCCGAGCTCACTGATGGGGAAACTGAGGGTCCAGAATATTTTATACAATGTTGCAAGTTCGCTAGCGCAAGCTTCGGGCTGGACCCAATTTAAGAAAAGGTTGCCGACTCCTCGTGTAGCCTATTACCGGCAACTTCAGGAGAGTAATCGCAGAATCTGCGAAAACCAGCAGAAGCGGGATGAGAATAGTGGGGTCAGGTAGTTTTTCTTCTGGTTATTTAGATCTCTGGCGCCCTCGTGCGGCATCAACCCGTAAGCTTTAAGCATCAGACAAGCTCAATGCCTGTAGTTGATTTTATTAAAACACAAAGGGTGTCTATATGAAAAAATACACGTTTAAAAATTTCGTCCCATCCTATTTTTTTAGTCGGCGACAGTTCTATTTATATACTTTATAGTTTACAATTACACTTTCATATTAGTACATAATTTTGCATTATTTCAACTAACAGTAGCCAGCTACCAAGTGGCTGGACCAGTTTTCCCAAAAGTGAATGTCAAATTTTCTTTGCTAGCCAAACCATTAATACCGCTATCAAGCTTCATTAAAAACTGTTAATCTGATGGATTTTGAATGTTTTTTGGTCAGATTTATTTGTTCAAGGGCCTATACATGAGGCCAATTTTACTATATGACAGTGTCCAATCAAAAACGCATATTTTGACCAGTGTTCCAAGCGTCATGTCTCTGTCATAATCCGTTCAAAAATTATTGGAGTTTTACCCTTGTAGGATGGCCAAAAAAAGGAGAGAAAAAAAGACATTTGAACAGCATTGCGTCAGCTAGGCTGGATGCTGTGCTAGAATGGCCATTATAATGGAGGCGTACTTATTCACATAGTCTCATTACTTTGTGTGAATGATATCGCTTAACTTTAAACAACCACTAGGCTACAAGGCTCCGACTTTCTTGCTGTCGCAGATGCACCTCCCCATACTTAACTCGCCGACTTCCGTCTACAGTCGGCTTCGTTTGTGCTCGAGCACACCCAGTGACCCCCAGGCTGTAGTAGTCCAAACTTCATCTGTGAAGCTAGCCAAAATAGCGATTGGCGGTTCACCTTCAAAATAAAAGTACCCCATTAAAACTGCTGCAAACGTATACAAATAGTGGAATAATGCCATATTTGGAATAGACAATTAGAGCAAGGTTGAAATGTTATATAAAATAAACCAAAGACAATAAGTAGGCTTGTTAATTTGATATGCACTGAATAGCAAAGGTAACACTTTTGTCTTTGACTCCAAAACTAACTAAAATAAAAACAATGAATTACAGTATGAGTCAAAAGTTTGGACACCTACTCATTCCAAGGTTTTTCGTTGTTTACTATTTTTTACATTGTATAATAATAGTGAAGACATCAAAACTATGAAATAACATTTGGAATCATGTAGTAATTTCTTTCCTTAATGCATTTTGAAGCAATCAGTTGTGTTGTGACAAGGTAGGGGTGGTATACAGAAGATAGCCCTATTTGGTCCATATTATGGCAAGAACAGCTCAAATAAGCAAAGAGAATTGACAGTCAATCATTACTTTCAAAGTTCTTAATGTTCCGCATTGACTGACCTTCATGTCTTAAAGTTTCTTCAAGTGCAGTCGCAAAAACCATCAGCCGCTATGATAAAACTGGCTCTCATGAGGACTGCCACAGGAATTGAAGGCCCAGAGTTACTTCTGCTGCAGAGGATAAGTTCATTAGAGTTACCAGCCTCAGAAATTGCAGCCCAAATAAATGCTTCAGAGTTCAAGTAACAGACACATCTCAACATCAACTGTTCAGAGGAGACTGTGTTAATCAGGCCATCATGGTCGAATTGAGGGAAAGAAACCACTACTAAAGGACACCAATAAAAAGAAGAGACTTGCTTGGGCCAAGAAACACAAGCAATGGACATTAAACCTGTGGATATCTGTCCTTTGGTCTGACGAGTCCAAATTCGATTTTTGGTTCCAACCACCGTGTCTTTGGAGACAGAGTAGGTGAGCGAATGATCTCTGCATGTGTGGTTCCCACTGTGAAGCATGGAGGTGGTGTTGTGATGGTGCTTTGCTGGTGATACTGTCTGTGATGTATTTAGAATTCAAGGCACACTTAACCAGCATGGCTACCACAGCATTCTGCAGCGATACGTCATCCCATCCAGTTTGCGCTTAGTGGGACTATCATTTGTTTTTTGACAGGACAATGACCCAAAACACCCCCCCCCCCCCTGGCTGTGTAAGGGATATTTGACCAATGAGGAGAGTGGTGGTGCTGCATCAAATGACCTGGCCTCCACAATCACATGACCTCAACCCAATTGAGATGGTTTGGAATGAGTTTGACCACAGAGTGAAGGAAAAGCAGCCAACGAGTACTCAGCATGTAGGAACTACATGATTCCATATGTGTTATTTCATAGTTGTCTTCACTATTATTCTACAATGTAGAAAATAGTAAAAATAAAGAAAAACCCTGGAATGAGTAGGTGTGTACAAACGTTTGACTGGTACTGTAAGTCAAAACTGTAACTCGGCCACTCAGGAACATTCACGGTCTTCTTGGTAAGTAACTCCAGTGTATATTTGGCTTTTTGTGTTTTAGGTTATTGTCCTGCTGAAAGGTGAATTCATCTCCCAGTGTCTGGTGGAAAGCAGACTGAACCAGGTTTTCCTGTAGGATTTTGCCTGTGCTTAGCTCCATTCTGTTTCTTTTTTATCCAGAAAAACTCCCCAGTCCTTAACGATTACAAGCATACCCATAACCACCACTATGCTTGAACATATAGAGTGGTACTCAGTAATGTGTTGTATTGAATTTGCCTTAGGACAAAAAGTAATTGCTTTGCCACATTCTTTTGCAATATTACTTTTGTGCCTTGTTGCAAACAGGATGCATGTTTTGGAATATTCTTACTCTGTACAGGCTTTCTTCTTACCACTCGGTCATCGTTAGTTCTGTGGAGTGGCCTGAATGCCAAGCGTCACCTCTGGAGGAAACCTGGCACGATCCCTACGGTGGCGGTAGCATCATGCTGTGGGGATGTTTTTCAGCGGCAGGGACTGGGAAACTAGTCAGGATCAAGGGAAAGATGAGCGATCTCCAAACTGTTGCCACAAAGTTGAAAAACTAGAATCGTCTAGAATGTCATTGTATCCTGTAGCATTAAGATTTCCATTTACTGGAATTAAGGGGCCTAGCCCGAACCATGAAAAACATCCCCAGGACATTATTCCTCCTCCACCAAACTTTACAGTTGGCACTATTGGAGCAGGTAGAGTTCTCCTGGCATCCGCCAAATCCGGATTTGTCCATCAGACTGCCAGATGGTGAAGCATGATTCATCACTCCATAGAACGCGTACTCCACTGCTCCAGAGTCAAATGGCGGTGAGCTTTACACCGATGCTTGGCATTGCGAATGCTGATCTTAGGCTTGTGTTCGGCTGCTCAACCATGGAAACCCATTTCATGAAGCTCCCAACGAACAGTTCTTGTACTGATGTTGCTTCCAGAGGTGGTTTGGAACTCTGTAGTGAGTGTTGCAACAGAGGACAGGACATTGCTACGCGCTTCAGCAGTCCCGTTCTGTGAGCTTGTGTAACCTACCACTTTGCGGCTGAGCAGTTGTTGCTCCTAGACGTTTCCACTTCACAATAACAGCACTTACAGTGTACCGGGGCAGCTCTAGCAGGTCAGAAATTTGGTGAACTGACTTGTTGATAAGGTAGGCATCCTATGACGGTGCCACCTTGAAAGTCACTGAGCTGTTCAGTAAGGCCATTCTACTGCCAATGTATGTCTATGGAGATTGCATGCCTGTGTGCTCAATTTTATACACCGGTCAGTAACGGGTGTGACTGAAATAGCCGAATCCCATAATTTGAAGGTGTGTCCACATACTTTTGTATATATATAGTGTTACGAGTGCTAAAAAAAAGAATCCCACCAACACTCGCACTTAACTTTTTCTACTAGCAGACTTTGCTGATAACTACTTTGAGGACAAATGTACTTACTAGGACAAAGAAATGTGGTCGTGTCCCCTAACCATATTATGATGAATGCACTAAGTCGCGTTGGATGAGCTAAATGACGTAAATGTAAAATGTAAATGCTCCTCCCCAGTGAGGTCAAGGACAGGTGAAATTCCGCAAATAAGTACCCGCAGTCACACCTAACTGGTTATCTACCCCTCCCCCTTGCCTGTGAAGCTTATTGTGGTCTGATGTCCCAAAGGGGACGACGATTAACTACGGGTTTACTAAGGACGGGTTAACTAAAGATTAAGGAAGTTGCCTTTCTTTTACACACTTTAGATTAGAATTTTTTGGTCACTTTATTTGTTTTCCTCACATCACCTGTCAATTGTAATTGTTGTAGTACTAACTTGTTTGGTTAGATGGCAGAGAATACAGCCAGCCAACTTGGAAATTAACCATGTAGCACAAGAAATGGTTTATCAATTTCATAGTAATTAATAGGTAGCATTGATAGTGACATTTTAATTAACGAAATTGACAAAAATAGTTCCTTTTTCATTTTATTACCCAAACAAAGAATCTGGATTTTTTAAATTAACAATACAACAGTCTACCTATCCAGGATGAACAAAAAGAGAACGGATAGGGGGTAGGAAAGGAGGGAAGAAGAGAGGGAGGGAAAGCGACAGTGTGGGGTTTGTGAGTGTGTCTGTGTGTGTCTGTCTGTACAAACCCCCATTAAAAAAAGGAATTGGAAAACTGAATATTGATATCTGCCCTCCAAAAATGAACATAAATCTTTCAACAAATAAACTGCATCCAAGAAGATAAAGAGCAAGGGAATAGATGGATTGTGACAGAGCGATGGGGAAGGAGGAAAGGAAAGGGAGTATTCTTAGTTTTCACAAAGTCTTATAAAACGGTTAGCAGAAGATACTGTATATCATCGTTACTGCTTACTAGATCTATTAGTTCAGAAACAATTGACCAGAAAACCAATGGTTTGCAATAAAAAAACCTTTCAACACACACATATATACCTGGCCCCTGAAAACAGGGGAGTTAGAGTTGCCAAAGGAAAGGAAGGAGGAATGAAGGAATAGAACAAAATAAAAAAGATGGATGGAGTTTGTCGGTTGCCAGGTACGATATGCCCATTTTAATCAAGACACTCAATGCCTAATACAAATGCATGGGGGTGCTACCTCTATATACACATTGTATAGTGTGTGTTTTTATGTGTGTGTATGTATTTTTGTTTGAAAGAAAGATGAAGAGGAGTGACAGAGCGAAGATGAATGGGAGGAGAGGGTGATCGAATTGACAATGTTTTGGCAGTGTGTGTGTGTGTGTGTATGTGTCTGGTGGTGTAAATGGTTCAGTGGCGCCGTTTCTTCTTGCTGCTGGGGGGCGGGGCTGACGAGCGGCCCTTTCTCTTCCTATTGGCCGTCGAGGTCTCCTCCGCGTCCTCATAGTGAGACTCTTTGTCCGCTGAGGGAGAGGAGGAAGAGGGAGACTTGTCAATACCAAACAATTTGCAACTGATTTCACAGCCCCTTTTCATTATGTGAAGTGTGTCAACAACATATAAAAGGTCAAAAGTGTCATGGGTCGTTGAATCAAGAATTTCCAATTCACATTGGATAACAAAGTATTATTTTCCAGTATTTCTCAGGCTTTTCTATACCAGGAACCAGCAAGCAATAGTACCTCTTGCTTCAGGAATGGTAAGCTATGATTCTCTCCTTGGGGGACCGCTTACATTAAAATGGGCATGTAGTAAAGTAGACTCACCTTTCCTGGCCTCCTCTTCCAACTCGTCCCAGTCTTTACCACTCTCCTCTTCACTGCCCAGCGATGCACTGTAGTCTGAAATATACACACACACAGTACTAAGTCTCTGTATGTGTTTGTATGCGTGTCAGACAGTGAGTCAACGCAAGTGATTTGTGTGCATGTGTGTCAATAAATGTGTGCGTAACTCAACATGATTCGTTACCATTACCGGAGTCCTCGCTCTCTGAGTCATAGTCTTCATCACTGTCTTCCTCCTCTGCCTCGCTCTCGTCTGCCGAGGGGTTGAATGTCTCATCTTCCCCTGACTCAGAGTCATCCTCCGCTCCCTCCCCCTGAAAGAGACAGATGTCAAGCATCTTCATTTTAACACAACACTGCATGTTTTCTGTCTTGCAATAATAGCTCAAATCACACACACGCTCCACTCACACCAGTGTTAATTTCGTCAACAATAACGAAAAGAGTTGTCAACAACCTATTTTTCCTGATGAAAACTAATGACGATAACAAGATGCCCTGGATAAAAAAAACAAATTACTTTGTAATTTGCAAAAAAAATAAAAATTACTAGTTGACAAAAATGTAACGAGAATTCAATGTGAGACTAATGGACATTCAATTTGACATGAAGCTCCTTTTCATCTATTTTGTCCAATCATAAGCATGCATCCCTTTGCAGAATATATAATGCAATTCTCTCATTGGCCGATAACATCTTTCTGTTGAGCGGGCTGATTGAGAGTTGACCTGGCTCTCCCACACTCACAGCTCCCGGTCACTTCAAATCACTCTCGGACTCTTTTGAACTGGTGCGCAATTGTAAGGAACTAAGCTCAATTAGAAAACATGTCTTAAAATCTTTTTAGGCCATTTTTGCTCTGATCACATCAAAAGCTCCATTTTGCCATGTGCGCTGTTGTTATTAATGTGTGTTGCGGTTGCTTTTTTCCCCGATTGAAAAAACTGCTGAATAAAGTACAGTATTACTTCTGGCATTGTTGGAAAGCTCATATTCTCCCCTTTCAAGGAAATCACTGTTATTTACCCCCCTCCGACAGTTATGATGGGGAGAAAAATCAAGGCTAAATTGTTTAACCTGTAGGCTTTATATTCTATATGGTTAAATATGGCTGGCATTTGTTACAATTTTTCCAGCTAAGGTATACGAGGCAATGGTAGGCCTAGTTGGACAAGGCTATTTGAAAGTACACATGATGCAAGTAAGAGGTCAATATTAATTATTTAATGGAAAATATGCACTGACTAAAATGTGACCAAAACTTGACCACAATTGTCCAGAGTGTGTCACCTCAACACCAAAACTAACGATGGAAGAAATTACTAAAATGTGACTTAAGACCAAAATAATTATTATATATATATTTTTTCACAAATCAAATTTTATGTCACATGCGCCGAATACAACAAGTGTAGATCATACCGTGAAATGCTTACTTAAAAAGCCCTTAACCAACAGCGCAGTTCAAGAAGAGCTAAGAAAATATTTACCAAATAAAATAAAATCAAGTAAAAAATAAAAAGTAACAAAAACGAGGCTATATACAGGGGGTACCGGTACCGAGTCAGTGTGCGGAGGTACACGTTAGTTGAGGTAATTTGTAAATGTAGGTAGGGGTGAAGTGACTATTTTGAGACTAAGACTAAATCGAAAATAGCTGCCAAAATTAACATTGGCTCGCTCGCTCACACTCCCCTCACCTCACTCTCCGGGTCTAAAAAGGACCAGCCCCCCTGTTCAAAGAAGCCCTCTGGATCGTCCACTATAGTCTTCATGATCTTAGTCCAGTTCAGAGACTGGACCCCCTCTGTGTACTTGATATCACAGGAACTGGAGGGAAGACAGCACGAGAGGAGGGGGCAGAGAGAGACAGGTTTTTAAAGTAGTTATTCTTTTTAGGCGTAACACTTGGTAAAACTCTGCTAAAACACATATCAATTGAAAATCTAATCCCTTTCCCGAGAAACTCCCAAAAATTAATTCCCCGTTGAAAGGGACAAGACTAAACCATTAAAATTTGGCATAAAGAGATTTATTGATATATGACGTTTAACAGAGCGTCTTTCCGATGTGCTTACATTATCGTATTGGTAACCCAAGGGGGAATCAAACCCACGGCTCTAGCATTGTGAGTGCCACACTACCAACAGCCACACGGAACCAATTGACTTACTTGAGCCACTCCTTGATGGGGTCCAGTGAGTTGACGGGCACTGCGTTGATCATGGTGACCTTCTTGCTGTAGTCCTTGTAGACGATGACCACGTCAAAGTTCTTCAGGTGGAACTGAACACGCTCAAAATGAACCAGCTCCACCTCATCCAGGGTCACAACGAACGGAGGCTGGAGATGGAAAGGAAGAAAATAGGAGGAAAGGAAGAAAACAGGAGGAAAAGAGAAGAACACATATACTGCTGAATGTCCCTTTTAGCCTCAACTTTAACCTTCTGAGGATTTGATCTGTAGTAAAAGATCTGCCTTAAGGCCTAGCTTTGTTTAAAACACATGGTGGAGAATGTAAGCAGTACTGCTGACAATATCAGTGAAGGTGAAGTATTCATATGTGCTGTAGTATTAGTAGTCGTATTCATATGTGCTGTAGTAGTAGTAGTAGTAGTAGAAGGCACTCACCCACTCAGTAGTGTTACACAGGGAGCTGGATGTGGGCTGCAGCAGGCAGGTACTCCTGTAGGGGGCACCCTGGAACCTGAACACACACAACCATTCAGTAAATGTCCTCAAGTCTGATGTCCCCAACTCCGTGCTTCCCACCCCTAAAGCTAGAATCCTCAATTGAAACAATTACAAAGCGTGCATCCTCCTCTGTTTTAGTAACAAGCTGAGGGGATGGGCCTGGAGAAATGTAAACACCAGAGCTGAGCTATTAACCAAAATTTGAAATTCACCGACATCAGTTCAAGTATTTGAATTCCATTTAGTTTGGTTGTTTTCTGAGCTCAACGCCCCATTTCTCTACAGGAAATATGAATTAGAGGTTGACCGATTATGATTTTTCAACGCCGATACCGATTATTGGAGGACCAGAAAAAGCCGATACCGATTAAATAGGCCGATTTTTTGAAATGTATTTGTAATAATGGCAATTACAACAATACTGAATGAACACTTATTTTAACTTACTATAATACATCAATAAAATCAATTTAGCCTCAAATAAATAATGAAACATGTTCAATTTGGTTTAAATAATGCAAAAACAAAGTGTTGGGGAAGAAAGTAAAAGTGCAAAATGTGCCATGTAAGAAAGCTAACGTTTAAGTTCCTTGCTCAGAACATATGAAAGCTGGTGGTTCCTTTTAACATGATTCTTCAATATTACCAGGTAAGAAGTTTTAGGTTGTAGTTATAAGAATTATAGGACTATTTCTCTCTATACGATTTGTATTTCATATACCTTTGACTATTGGATGTTCTTATAGGCACTTTAGTATTGCTAGTGTAACAGTATAGCTTCCATCCCTCACGAGTTGATAGGCTTGAAGTCATAAACAACGCAATGCTTGAAGCATTGTGAAGAGCTGCTGGCAAAACACACGAAAGTGCTGTTTGAATGAATGCTTACGAGCCTGCTGGTGCCTACCATTGCTCAGTCAGACCGCTCTATCAAATCATAGACTTATTATAACATAATAACACACAGAAATACGAGCCTTAGGTCATTAATATAGTCGAATCCGGAAACTATCATCTCAAAAACAAAACGTTTATTCTTTCAGTGAAATACGGAACCGTTCCGTGGCATCCATAAGTCTAAATATTCCTGTTACATTGCACAACCTTCAATGTTATGTCATAATTACGTAAAATTCTGACAAATTAGTTCGCAATGAGCCAGGCGGCCCAAGCGGTTGCATATACCCTGACTCTGCGTGTAATGAACGCAAGAGAAGTGACAATTTCACCTGGTTAATATTGCCTGCTAACCTGGATTTCTTTTAGCTAAATATGCAGGTTTAAAAATATGTACTTCTGTGTATTTATTTTAAGAAAGACATTGATGTTTATGGTTAGGTACACGTTGGAGCAACGACAGTCTTTTTTCGCGAATGCGCACCGCATCGATTATATGCAACGCAGGACACGCTAGATAAACTAGTAATATCATCAACCATGTTAGTAATATCATCAACCATGTGGTTATAACTAGTGATTATGATTGATTGATTGTTTTTTATAAGATAAGTTTAATGCTAGCTAGCAACTTACCTTGGCTTCTTACTGCATTCGCGTAACAGGCGGGCTCCTCGTGAGGCAGGTGGTTAGAGCGTTGGACTAGTTAACCGAAAGGTTGCAAGATTGAATATCCTGAGCTGACGAGTATAGGCCGTCATTGAAAATAAGAATGTGTTCTTAACTGACTTGCCTAGTTAAATAAAGGTGTACATGTTTTTTTTTTAACGGCAAAATCGGCATCCAAAATTACCGATTTCCGATTGTTATGAAAACTTGAAATCGGCCCTAATTAAAATCGGCCATTCCGATTAATCGGTCGACCTCTAATATGAATACTACTACTACTACAGCACATATGAATATTATTACTACTACAGCACATGTGAATACTACTACTTTAAGTGCAGAAAACTTGGTAATTAACGACAATGACCAGAATCCATTGCGCCTACAGCTGCCCGTTTTCATTGGTTCTTGCCCAGGCAAGCCTGTGGGGCCGGCAGGCAGACATGTAGCTTAACCACTGTCAAATTCATAAACAGAGCTTAAGATGCAAGGACTGACCATCCAAGATATCAAAATTATAGTTTTAAACATGTTCTGAGGCTATACAGTTTGTTTACAAACACTGGAGTAAAACAAGCTTATATTTTAGGTTCTGATGGGGCATATACAAGTTATATGGATGTAGCACACACACCCCTACTCAAAGTGCATTACCCTGCCAATATCCCTCAACTCTCCCTCCCATCCCCCCTCCATAATTATAATAATAAATGCCATTTAGCAGACACTTTTATCCAAAGCGACTTAGTCATGTGTGCATACATTTGAAGTACATTTTACTCCATTCCTCTCTTACCCATACACTTAGACGGCAGATCTTTGTATCTGTCCCATTATGGCGTCTGAGGACATGGGCAGTGCCATCGAGGCTATATCCATTTTGAAGTAGTCATTTTCTTCTTCTACTCCTATATGCGCTGGTAAACAAACCGAACGGGTGCATACTGCCACCTGGAGTGTGTTTTAAAAGGTATAAAGCCAAGGTTGGCGATTTATTGCCTCCTGCAGTTTATGGAATGTTTGCTCACAAGTATAATTGATTGGCTGACCCCAATAGGAAGTCGCACCCAGTTCACTACTTTAAAATGGTGGAAGTCCTCAATGGCAATTTGTCCATGCAAAAAGGAGTTATTTCCAAGCAGCGATGTCATCTCTCTACGCTCTTACCCAAGGTCCCGGAAGGGCACTTCGAACTCGAGCTCCTCCTTGGTGAGGGTCTCCACCTTCTCGATGAAGTTCTTGAAGGCAGACTTAAGCTTGTGTCTCATCTCCCTCTCCATCTGCTCGGCGTACAGGTCGTCGCGGTCGTGCATGTGCTGGTGCTTGCCCAGGTCTGTGGTGATCTCACCCACCTCTGTGTAGAACTGTACATCCGTGTGACGCTTCTTACCAAACATGATGGCGTTCTGAAGGTGGACGAGGGGGATAAGTCAAAATGGATGCACAAATACACACACACGCGCCAAAATCAAGACCCCTCCAAGTGCCACCGGCAAAAGCATAGACCAAATACCCACAGCTTGATTACAAACGCATACAGGATCAGAGATGAACTAAGCCTAAGTTTATCACAACACACAAACACAGCTAGGTACCTTGAGGTGGAAGTGCAACACAATGATCATCTCTCCGTCACAGGGCTGGAAGAGCGAGTGTTTGATGTTGTTGTAGAGGATGTCCACTTTGTCCCCACGGACGGACGTGAAGCGGAAACCTGGACAGACACACGTTATTAACCAGGTGCGTTGATTGATAATACATTTTTGTAGTCTTTTACAGCAACAATCTGATCTGGGGAAAAAACCTTTCCCTTACTACTCTCCTCCACTCCCTCGATCCTAGAGTTCCAATTATACATAAACTCTTGCTCAAAGTCTCTTGGAGTGACTCTACTCTTTTCCTCACCATTGGTATGGGCCTCCAGCGACCCCTGCATCCTCTTCTGGGCGATGTTGGGCCTGATGTAGAGGTCTTTGAGTTTGGGGTTAGAGCGGTTCAGGTTGATTACCAGCGAGTCCTGCTTGACGATGCCCTCCTTCTCCTTCTCCTCAGCCTCCCGGGTCTTGTAGCGCTTCTGCACCTCCTTGATGATGCGGAAGGCATTCTGGAGGTTGGTGGACGGGACCGTTGGGTCGCCTGGCGCCTTGAGGTTCGATGCCCGGTACGTACTGCGGGGGGGCAACGGTTAGACATACAGTGGGGCAAAAAAGTATTTAGTCAGCCACCAATTGTGCAAGTTCTCCCACTTAAAAAGATTAGAGAGGCCTGTAATTTTCATCATAGGTACACTTCAACTATGACAGACAAAATTAGAAAAAAAATCCAGAAAATCACATTGTAGGATTTTTAATGAATTTATTTGCAAATTATGGTGGAAAATAAGTATTTGGTCACCTACAAACAAGCAATATTTCTGGCTCTCACAGAACTGTAACTTCTTTAAGAGGCTCCTCTGTCCTCCACTCGTTACCTATATTAATGGCACCTGTTTGAACTTGTTATCAGTATAAAAGACACCTGTCCACAACATCAAACAGTCACACTCCAAACTCCACTATGGCCAAGACCAAAGAGCTGTCAAAGGACACCAGAAACAAAATTGTAGACCTGCACCAGGCTGGGAAGACTGAATCTGCAATAGGTAAGCAGCTTGGTTTGAAGAAATCAACTGTGGGAGCAATTATTAGGAAATGGAAGACATACAAGACCACTGATAATCTCCCTCGATCTGGGGCTCCACGCAAGATCTCACCCCGTGGGGTCAAAATGATCACAAGAGCAGTGAGCAAAAATCCCAGAACCACACGGGGGGACCTAGTGAATGACCTGCAGAGAGCTGGGACCAAAGTAACAAAGCCTACCATCAGTAACACACCTCGCCGCCAGGGACTCAAATCCTGCAGTGCCAGACGTGTCCCCCTGCTTAAGCCAGTACATGTCCAGGCCCGTCTGAAGTTTGCTAGAGAGCATTTGGATGATCCAGAAGAAGATTGGGAGAATGTCATATGGTCAGATGAAACCAAAATCGAACTTTTTGGTAAAAACTCAACTCGTCGTGTTTGGAAGACAAAGAATGCTGAGTTGCATCCAAAGAACACCATACCTACTGTGAAGCATAGGGGTGGAAACATCATGCTTTGGGGCTGTTTTTCTGCAAAGGGACCAGGACGACTGATCCGTGTAAAGGAAAGAATGAATGGGGCCATGTATCATGAGATTTTGAGTGAAAACCTCCTTCCATCAGCAAGGGCATTGAAGATGAAACGTAGCTTGGTCTTTCAGCATGACAATGATCCCAAACACACCGCCCGGGCAACGAAGGAGTGGCTTCGTAAGAAGCATTTCAAGGTCCTGGAGTGGCCTAGCCAGTCTCCAGATCTCAACCCCATAGAAAATCTTTGGAGGGAGTTGAAAGTCCGTGTTGCCCAGCAACAGCCCCAAAACATCACTGCTCTAGAGGAGATCTGCATGGAGGAATGGGCCAAAATACCAGCAACAGTGTGTGAAAACCTTGTGAAGACTTACAGAAAACGTTGGACCTCTGTCATTGCCAACAAAGGGTATATAGCAAAGTATTGAGATAAACTTTTGTTATTGACCAAATACTTATTTTCCACCATAATTTGCAAATAAATTCAATGTGATTGTCTGGATTTTTTCTCTCATTTTGTCTGACATAGTTGAAGTGTACCTATGATGAAAATTACAGGCCTCTCATCTTTTTACGTGGGAGAACTTGCACAATTGGTGGCTGACTAAATACTTTATTGCCCCACTGTAGCAGCAGTTGGACACAAAGATGAATACATCAAATACACGTACGTACACACAGGGTCTACCCAACCACCTGCTTTATATTTGACAACAGTGAAACCTACTACAGTAAATGGGTGCGCACACATATGTTTAATTTCCTCTTACATTTCTTTGACGAAGGTGGCGTCAGGGTTGGGGAAAATGTTACCCTCGTTGCGTCCCAGAGAGCTGCCGGGAACGTAGAAGTTTATCCTCAAGTAGGTCCAGTCTCCTTCCACCGACGAACTGATGTTCTACACACACACACACGAACAGACAGACACAGAAACGTGGAGAGATGGACACCGAAATGCCAAGTTTTTCCTCAGATGGGTGTAGTCTCAAATTCGGTCGAATTGTGTGTGAAAAGAGGTCACAGAAATCCAAATGTGCATTTTGTGAGTGAACGAGTGAGTGCACAATATTAGAGTGTGTGTCAGGTACCTTGATGGTAGCGATATGGAAAGGGGTGGCGATGCCGAAGACAGGCATGACGACAGTCTCGTATTTCTTATCGATGAAGATCTTCATATCTCGAATGTCTTTCTCTCGAGGCATCTGAGAGCCGTTCTTGTAGGAGACATTGGACTTTCTGGACCTAGAGGATAAAGACACAGGGAAATACTTAATTTAATCATTCAATTAATTTGGTACCACCACACATTTTTGGAAAGTGCATTTACATAAAAACGGAGAAAGTGAAATAATTAATAATTTAATATAAATCATTAATTTAAAATGCTTTTAGACAGTCTGAAGCACACACAGACTTTGTTCAGAAAACTCAAATACAAATGTTCTACCATAGGCCATTTAGACAAACACACCATATAAATCCCCATTACATAATTAATTCCCATCCCCATTTTTCAATCTCTCCCCAATTACACACATTCTACCACCTCTCCTCATCCCTCCATTCCACTCCTTTATTAACTCTAACCAGCATCCTCCCAGCTCCCTCCTTCCAAACATCATTCCATCAACTCCACTCCTCTTTCCCCTTGTTCACTCACTTCTGCACCTGTTGCTCTCCTTTCTGTTCCGTCAGACGTCGCTTGGCCTCCTCGTTCACCTGATTTGCCAGCTCCTTCTGGTGAGCCCGCCTCTTCTCCTCCGCCGTCATCTCGTTCTGACCAATCAAATAACAGTGTTCCTCACAGTCTGACCAATCAAACAGCCTTTATCTCATACACACAAACCTGAGATGGTTTAAGTACAGTGAATTTCTCTCAAGAACACAGACAAACACACACACACCCTAGTCCTGTCCTGAAGTAAAGCTTGTCCACGCGCTCCCTTCCCCAGTAGCTCCTCTGCATCGTCTGCATCTTCCTCCTCATCCTCTTCCTCATCGTTCTGAAGAAAACAAAGTGTTTTATAGATACTCATTGTTTGATAAAGGAAAATAAAAAGTGTAACATAACAACGCAACAGTTTAAGAGGGCATAGAGCCCTAAAAGAAACATTCTAATATATGAAATAGATGTGCATCTTTCAGGGTTGGAGAGGGACAGAGTGAAACAAGAATCCGAGAGAGACGGTGGTCATCTTTCGTACCTTTAGGAAAATTCCAACGTTCTTTAACTTCTTCTTGACCGGAGTGAGAACTGTGGCTGGATCATCCTACAAGATACGCAGACATTTTAAAAGGCACACACACTGAATGTTTGGAGTGTTTTTTTTTTTTTACTACTGTCAATGTGCTTATATCAGATATCAAAAATTATATTAACAGAACTACACGTTTGACTCTGTAAAGACTTTTGAAAAATTAAAACAAAAGTGTGTGTGTGTACCGGTTCCACTATACTTCTGAGTACCAGAGGTCCTCACAAGAATAGTAAACCAAGGAAAATTATAACAAGTGAGGCTATGTTGCCGGTCCTCACAAAAACGGCTATTTTAAGATTAGAGGTTAGGGTTAGAATTGGGGTTAGGAGTTAAGGAAAATAGGATTTTGAATGGGAATCAATTGTTGGTCCACAAATAGTCCTTACAAACGTGTGTGACCCCTACTTTGTTGAGTTGTACAGAGTCCTATGAACAGGGCATAATTCTGCTCCTTTTCCCTCTCATTCCGCCACCCCCCCACCCACCCTTATCCCTCTCCTTCCTCGTTGAGCTTCAGTCTCCTATGAACAGGGCGTATTTCATCTGCCCCCCCCCCATCTCTCTCTTCTACCTTGTTGATCTGTACAGAATCTCCTATGAACAGGGCGTATTTCATCTGCTCCCCCCCCCCATCCATCCCCCTCTCTCTCTTCTACCTCGTTGATCTGTACAGAATCTCCTATGAACAGGGCGTATTTCTTCTGCTCCTCCTTCTTCCCCTCCTTATTCACCAGGTCAGCGAAACCCAGGCTGATGCTCAGTACCATACCTAAAAACACACACACATAACGCACACAGTTATGAAAGAGTCCGCTCTACACACACACACGCCTACAAAGTAACCTAGTCCTACTCAGTAAGACAGTACAGTGACTTGTTTTCTCACCTTTCTTCAGTTTGTACTGGTTCTTGCTGTTCAGGACCAGGGAGCCCTCTCTGAACTCTATCCCCATGGCAAACCTACAGCAGGGAGAGAGAGGGGCCGGACAATAAACATATGGGCACATGGGGAGCCTGTGTCAGAAGTTAAGAACGTGTGTGAGAGACATAGAGAGACAAGGGAGTGAAAGAGTGTGCGCGCGTGCGAGAACGAACGGGTGCGTGTCGCGGCGCGTCCTACCCGAGGTTCTTGGTGAGTTTGGCCGCCAGGTCTGGCTTCTCCTTCTTAACGTAGTTCAGCACGGCACTGTACGCGTCACATATTTTCACACCTAGAAAGAACAAAGGTAAGAATAAAGAAAAGGGTAGGTTACGGCAACCACGTGTACCCTATCCCGCAAACACACTCCCTCTCATCTACAGCCCCCTCTCCCCTCGAGGCGTTTGAGCAGCTCCAAGCGGATGTCCTTGCATCTCCCCCATCACACACACACACTCTCCCTCCATCCTTCACCCACCATGTTTGAGCTCTTTGAGCAGCTCCTCCTCCACCTGTAGCAGGAAGCTGTAGTTGTCCTGCATCTCCTGCGGGGGGTCCACCATTAGGGTCCGGACCAGGTTGGAGCAGTAGGACTTGTAGCGGATGCCCATGGCACACGTGATGGCCCCGAAGTGCATGTGGTTCTTGTCACTGTCATAGGGAGTTAGAACAGATAAGAGGTCATACTGTTTTAGAAAAAGTCTGCTGTGACAGGTTATGTACTATATGATACAGGTCCTTGTGTCTTTCTGGTCAAGAAAACGGGATAAAATGAAAGACTGACGACTTTCCAGTCACAAGTCAGTTAAGCGGCAAACTGCCGATTGACCTATTACCTGACGACGCTGAACTTGAGGCTGTAGTTGCCCCCGCTCTGTATAATAGGGGGGTAACACATCTCCACTGTCGAGGGGTCTGCTCCCCCGAGGTACTTCTTCTCCTCGATGGCCTTCTCCACAGACTCAGCCAGCTTACTGTGGCGCACCTTCTGTTAGGGCAGACAGATGGGGACACACTGTTAAGAAAGGAAAGGAATGGAATGGATTCAAAACTATTTGGACGTAAACTGTTAAGCTTACATCTATGTTTGCTGTATGATGTTCTTTCAGGCCAGTCTAGCCCGGTTCCAATACTTTGAAAATGCATCCTTTCTTCCTAATTTGAAAGATAGCACTGATCTGACATGACTCGATTGGTGAAAGCTGGTGTTGGGCCAGTGATTACTCCAAGGGAGAAAGGAAGGTAGGGAGAAAGGAAAGAAGAAAGGAAGGATTTTAAAAGTACTCAAACAGGACCTAGATCTTCTCTCGTGCCCTTCCTTACCTCATCCGCGTCTACGATCTCCATGACCCTCTCCTTGAAGAACTTAGAGTAGACCTCGCTGGTGACGGCTGCAGCTTTCTTCATCAAAGCCAGCTCCCCATCCTCCTTCACAGCCATGGTGTAGGCCACTACCGCACTGATGTCCACCTGGAAAAAAAGAGGGGGAGGAAGGGGTTAAACTATATGAGGAGCCACAAACCAATGAGTAGCTACTTGTGTATTACATGCATACAAGCACATCACAGACATATCCATGGGTTGGATTTTCGGCCTGCTAACACATACCATCATCCCTCCCTTCCTCCCTCCCTCCCTCCTTTCTCTCACCTTCTCCAGGCCCTCAGCAGTGATCATGTCATTCCAGCTCTTCATGTACTCTCCGGGGAACTTGTCCTTGCTGAACACACCTACAGTCTTGCCCTCCTTACTGGCCCTGATCGCCTCCATCATCTTCTCAAAGTTAGCCTTGTTGCTTTCGTTCTGAGGGGCGGGAGAGAGACATAGGTGTTTGAGTGTTATACCAACAAGCTTGAACACATTCATGTGAGCGAGTGAGCACACTCACACACAGGCTTTCCCCTCACACAAAAACACAAGCGCTCACAAACATGAGCTGACAAGTTCTCTCTCTCACACAACGTAGCAATTACAAATGGCTATGAGACTTAGAACAAGCACACGTACTTGATGTGTCACATATTACAAAGGACAGGCATGTCGGGGAGAGATGCATCAACACTGACAGCCAATCAGTGATAGACCATGCCGAGTCTACCAAGCGGTGCTTACCTTTTCCCTGACGAGCAGTGTGATTGGTGGAACCCCATTGGCGTTCTCGTTGCCCTTGGTGACAGCCACCTGTTTAAGAAACTCAACCTTCTTCTTGCTGGCCAGGAAGATGATCTTAGACTCACAGAACACCATGATGGTGTCGGTTAGCTCATAGCCAAACAGCCATGTCTTCAGAAAAGAGGAAGGGAAGAGAGGAGGAGAAGAGCATACATGTTATTCTCTGAAACGATTGCTTATGCTGGAGTTTCAAACTTATGGTTTAATGTTCTCTCGAAATAAGCTTTGTCGTACAATTGAAGGTCAAATACACGGCATCTCAAACTGTCAGGAATAACCTAATGAATTCAGGGCTTGCAAAAATTCTACCTAGGCTAAATATAAGCCTTCCACAACCATAAGGCCCACTTTTTGTAAACATTTTACCAGAACCATGACATTCACTAATAATGACTTAACTTCTTGTAGCAGGCATTTTAGACAATGAACACAGCTCTCAAACAGGTAGCCTAGTGGTTAAGACCGTTGGGCCAGTAACCGAAAGGGTGCTGGTTCGAATCCCTGATGTTGTGTAGCACGCGCCAGATGATCTAGTTACAGTATGAAATTCACAAATAAATGTTTGCCAGCTAGATACCCTAGAACTATTAAGTTAAGTCTAAAATGTGCGAAATGCTCCGCATTTGTGCATTTGGATTGATAGCCAGCATGAATTATCTAACTAAGTGCTTAGCTTCTTCCAAAATCAAGCTTTGTTTGGTATCAGCAGAGAATCCCCTACTGGATCAAGAGCCTGGCTGTCTAATATTTGTTTTGTGTGCAGCAAACTGTGCTTTTTTATTTACTTGTATAACGTTGAGCTGGGATGTCTGTCCTGCAAATACTTTAGGTCAGAGACAGGTGAAATGCAACAACCTCTCCCTCAATGTGAGCAAGACAAAGGAGCTGATTGTGGACTACAGGAAAAGGCGGGCCGAACAGGCCCCCATTAACATCGACGGGGATGTAGTCGAGCGGGTCGAGAGTAGAGGTCGACCGATTATGATTTTTCAACGCCGATAACGATTATTGGAGGACCAAAAAAGCCGATACCGATTAAATCGGACGATTTTTTGTTTGTTGTTGTAATAATGACAATTTCAACAATACTGAATGAACACTTATTTTAACTTAATATAATACATCAATAAAATCAATTTAGCATCAAGTAAATAATGAAACATGTTCAATTTGGTTTAAATAATGCAAAAACAAAGTGTTGGAGAAGAAAGTAAAAGTGTAATATGTGCTATGTAAGAAAGCTAACGTTTCAGTTCCTTGCTCAGAACATGAGAACATATGAAAGCTGGTGGTTCCTTTTAACATGAGTCTTCAATATTCCCAGGTAAGAAGTTTTAGGTTGTAGTTATTATAGGAATTATAGGACTATTTCCCTCTATACCATTTGTATTTCATTAACCTTTGACTATTGGATGTTCTTATAGGCACTTTAGTATTGCAAGTGTAACAGTATAGCTTCCGTCCCTCTCCTCGCTGGGCTCGAACCAGCAACACAACGACAACAGCCACCATCGAAGCAGCGTTACCCATGCAGAGCAAGGGGAACAATTACTAGAAGGCTCAGAGCGAGTGACGTTTGAAACGGTATTAGCGCGCGCTAACTAGCTAGCCATTTCACTTCGGTTACACCAGCCTCATCTCGGGAGTTGATAGGCTTGAAGTCATAAACAGCGCAATGCTTGGCGCACAACGAAGAGCTGCTGGCAAAACGCACGAAAGTGCTGTTTGAATGAATGTTTACGCACCTGCTTCTGCTTCTATGCTCAGTCAGATTATATGCAACGCAGGACATACAAAAAAAAAAATGTCTTTAAACATTTATAAAAATAATCCGATTAATCAGTCGACCTCTAGTCGAGAGTTTCAAGTTCCTTGGTGTCCACATCACCAACGAACTATCATGGTCCAGACATACCAAGACAGTTGTGAAGAGGGCACGACAAAACCTATTCCCCCTCAGGAGACTGAAAAGATTTGGCATGGGTCCCCAGATCCTCAAAAGGTTCAACAGCTGCACCATCGAGAGCATCCTGACTGGTTGCATCCTCGCCTGGTATGGCAACTGCTCAGCATCTGACCGTAAGGCACTACAATACATCACTTGGGCCAAGCTTCCTGCCATCCAGGACCTATATAATAGGCGGTGTCAGAGGAAAGCCCATAAAATTGTCAGAGACTCCAGTCACCCAAGTTATAGACTGTTTTCTCTGCTACCGCACGACAAGTGGTACCGGAGTGCCAAGTCTAGAACCAAAAGGCCCCTCAACAGCTTCTACCCCGAAGCCATAAGACTGCTCAACAATTCATAAAATCGCCACCGGACAATTTACATTGACCCCCCCTCCCTTTTATACACTCGCGTTTGTTTGTTACCTATGCATAGTCACTTCGCCCCCACCTACATGTACAGAT
Organism: Salvelinus fontinalis; assembly: GCF_029448725.1. Taxonomy (NCBI): domain Eukaryota; kingdom Metazoa; phylum Chordata; class Actinopteri; order Salmoniformes; family Salmonidae; genus Salvelinus; species Salvelinus fontinalis. The sequence continues at coordinate 32,193,664 of NC_074675.1, forward strand.
TACCTCAACTAGCCTGTACCCCCGCGCACTGACTCGGTACCGGTGCCCCCTGTATAAAGCCTCGTTCTTGTTATTCTTATTGTGTTACTTCTATTATTACTTTTTATTTTAGTCTACAAGGTAAATATATTCTTCTTCTTGAACTGCACTGTTGGTTAAAGGCTTGTAAGTAAGCATTTCACGGTAATGTCTACACTCGTTGTATTCGGCGCATGTACACATCGTTAGCATTTAGTTAGCATTCTCTATGGGATTTTACATGTAAGCATTGCAACCCTTCGGATTATAAAGGCTCAGCAGGGTTTGGGGGAAAAAGACAAAAAAACAACACCCATTGTGTTCAGTGCCGTTATTACAGTACATCCCTGTATGGCACAAAGTTGGTATGAAGGTATGAGAATCTGGATTCCACCCAAGCCTCGTTCAGATACTGAAATCAAATGGCCTGCTTTATTTTTTAGAATGAGTTGACAATTCCTTCTATAAATTGTTTTTAATAGTTATTGCACATTTATAAAACACAGACTTGACAGCTAGTATAACAGTCTTTGGCTAAAATGCTGCTAGCCGTACGTTGTACCGCAATGCCACAAACTGAGCATACATTTTCCAGAATCAATGTTCAGTGATACTCCCATTTTCGTGGTGTCGGCTCTGCGCGCAATTTGATGAGTTGAGACAAAGGGTATCATTAAAAAGGTTAACTTCTCCATTACAGTCAAATGATGTCTCAATGTGTTTCGGTGTCCATAATATGACCCATTCTGTTGGACTAAATCTCAAATGTAAGTAGTGAGTTGAAACCGCTTGTCAGGGAGGAAGAAGTGATCTCTCCATCTTTGTTGTTGTGAGTGCCAGGGGAAGGGGCTTGGTGTGTATGTGAGTGTAAACAGAGAGGAAGAGCCGAAGTGAGAGGTTTCACGCTTGCCAAAATCTGTCAAAAATAAGCCCTACGCATTAATGGGTTTATTTTGGATCTAAGCTTATTGCCTGCCTTGCCGCCGTCGGGACAACGACTCCAATTGTTAGGGCAGAGACGTGAGCATCTCATCGTTATATACAGATATCTGGTGTAAATGGGAATGTGCAAAAAGCACACAAGGAGCGAAGGAGACGAGACCAAGAAGACGACAAGAGCTCAAACGCTCATTAAAACAAAAGTATTGCAGAAAAAGATCAAGTAGAATTAATCAAGTTATATATATATATATATCACCCAGCCTTATGCTTGAGTGTAAACTAGCTATGTTTCGTCATTAGACAAGTCATAACACACATGTAAATGCGCGCGCACGCACACACGATTTAAAGTCAGACTATGCAACAAGTTGTCAAGGAGACATATTTTCCTGACCGGACCCAAATGACTCCAGGCCCCAGCTACAGCCTACAATTGGGGTCCAGAGTTTTCCCTGATCAGCTCACACAGTTAGGAATAACTCCAGGATAGGGGTAAGGTTCATGAGTTTTACCTGCAGGGCAGTGGATTTGGCGTATACAATCTCCTCGTCCACACCAACAGAGACCACCATGGCATCCACTTTGCCAAACTCATCTTCTCCTTTCTGACAGAGGAAAATAACAAAATACATAATTGATTATTAATACAGGAATGTTTTACATAGTTCTAAGTTAACCAATGAGCAAAAAGGTACAGCTAGCCACAGTTGTGAGTTTTGGATGACAAGTTGCTGGTTGTTCTTTTTGAGTGCAGGTGTTAAGTACGGAAAAATTGCTAGCAAGCTACAACCTAGCTAGCTAACCAGTTAAGAACAAACTGAAGTTTATAGCCATCTATTGCTATAGATACAGTAGTATCTCAATGTTGCTAGAGAGCAAGTTGCTAGCTAGCTTCAAATGCAGGGGTTGAGCTTAATCATTGCATGCCCCAAAAATAATAAAAGTGCACTGTGCACGTAACAAATCAATGCCTTGGCGCGATAAAAAAAAGCTAGCTATTGCGCTAGCTTGAACATGTTGATGTTCGATAGTTATAGGGCCGGCACCAGAACGAATCAGTTGGATGGGCATTGACATTTTTTAAATGGGTTTTATAGTAAAGACATAGTTTAACTGTAAAAATGTATTATGTTTTAATATGGCATGAACACAACTAGTCATGACATTTTCACCTGATTGTCAAACAAATCACTTTAAAAAGCAGGTTACCTTCGCACGTTCGTCAAAAATAATTGCAGCATCCGAAGAGTGGCTGAAATTATCTCACCGGAGAAAGCATCCAAGGGAGCGAAACACGCCCCTCTGTTTTACTATAAATAGCCCATGTATCTGATGCTGTCTGGTCAAAAAGAGTACGACATGTCACTCTTTTTGTCCACACAGCATCAGGCTACACATTGAGACAGAGGGCTGCTGTTTCGCTCGCTCAGATTAGGGAAGTCGAATGAATGGGCTGCTGCACAGTCACTATGGGAGCTCTTTCTAGAGCCCCTGGTTAAAATTGTGCATAAAAGCATCTCTAAAATGGTTAAACTAGTGAGAAATGTTTACTATCATCCAAAATCAAGATAATTATTTCGCCATGGGCCTCCCTAGTGGTGCAGTGGTCTAAGGCACTGCATCACAGTACTAGCTGCGTCACTACAGACCCTGGTTCAATCCCAGGCTGTGTTGCAGCCGGCCGCGACCGGGAGAACCATGAGGTGGCGCACAATTGGCCCAGCGTCGTCCGGGTTTGGTCGTCCTTGTCCCATCGCACTCTAGGGACTCCTGTGGCGGGCCGGGCACAATGCACGCTGACAGTCGACAGGTATACGGTGTTTCTTCCGACACATTGGTGCGGCTGGCTTCCGGGTTAAGCGAGCACTGTCTCAAGGAGCAGTGCAGCTTGACGGGGTCTTGTTTTGGAGGACGCACGGCTCTTGACCTTCGCCTCTCCTGAGTCCATACGGGATTTGCAGCGATAGGACAAGATTGTAACTACCAATTGGCTATCACAGAATTGGGGAGAAAAAGGGGGACATTTATTATTATTAAATAAATAAAAAGAAAATAAGTTTTTTTGCCATATGTAATTCATGTATATTATGCTACTTTCCATGTCGGCAGTACGTGTTACTACATTACACAAGATGACGTTTTGACCACTTCGAATTATGGGGGTTATTACACATTCTTTTTACCTCAGATTGGTGATGTTAGTATAAAAGTAAAGTCAACACGATTATACAAGATCAATTGCTTAAAACAAATAAATATTGTTGGTTTTGTACTGTTGATTTTGTCATACTCGCTCGAGGACGGGTCGCAGGAGACAGAACGCAACTATAATTTTATTTCTCAAATGGCACTGATCATTCGGGCGGTCTCTCACATGAGGTTGGTGGCCCCTTAATTGGGGAGGACGGGCTCATGGTAATGGCTCAAGCGGAATAGTTGGAATGGTATCAAATACACCAAAACACATGGCTCTGAGGCCATTATGAGCCATTCTCCTCTCAGCAGCCTCCACTTCTGGCCACACACACCAGTCAAACTATCACTTAAATAGAAGCCAACTGTTGTCTCTGTTGATATCCTATGGCGGGTCGTGATTCGTTGAAGTTAACAGAAAAAGTGGTATGTTCCCTTTTCTGTGATGCCAGCCTCCTGAAATCAACATCCGCCATTACAAAATATAGATAAGCCTTCTACAACACCTTGTTCTATTTCAGCGTGATATCGAGAGTTCCTCTGTCCAGTGTCTGTTCTTTTGCACCTTTTAATATTTTATTTTTGATTGGCCAGTCTGAGATATGGCTTTTTCTTTACAACTCTGCCTAGAAGGCCAGCATCCCGGAGTCGCCTCTTCACTGTTGACGTTGAGACTGGTGTTTTGTGGGTACTATTTAATGAAAATGCCAGTTGAGGACTTGAGGCGTCTGTTTCTCAAACAAGAGTGGGGCCTCCCACTCTTTCTATTCTGGTTAGAGCCAGTTTGCGCTGTTCTGTGAAGGGCGTAGTATACAGCGTTGTACGAGACCTTCAGTTTCTTGGCAATTTCTAACATGGAATAGCCTTCATTTCTCAGAACAAGAATAGACTGACAAGTTTCTGAAAAAAGTTCTTTGTTTCTGGCCATTTTGAGCCTGCAATCAAACCCACAAATGCTGATGCTCCAGATACTCAACTAGTCTATTTGAAGGCAAGGTTTATTGCTTCTTTAATCAGAACTGTTTTCAGCTGTGCTAACATAATTGCAAAAGGTTTTTCTAATGATCAATTAGCCTTTTAAAAGAATAAACTTGGATTAGATAACACAATGTGCCATTGGAACGCAGGAGTGAAGGTTGCTGATTATGGGCCTCATTAACAATGTCTACACTGTATTTTTGATCAATTTGATGTTATTTTCATGGACAAAAAAAGTGTTTTTCTTTCAAAAACAAGGACATTTTTAACTGACCCCAAACTTTTGAACTGTAGTTTATATTTACGTTTTTAATATATCAAACTGTTTCTGCATATTTGGTATTAGGAATATAAAATGGGGCTTTCAACATTAATTTCCAATGGGGTATTGTACTTAAAAATCAGGTAACAGCTGCTGAATGAGATTTATTATTTTTTGATATACCAGACATCTCCAAAACGGGTTTGCCCTGCCTTCTCAGATGCTTTATCTGGGATTGATGTGTCTTTCTTTCAGGGAGTGTCTCAGTCAAAGAAATTATTAATATTGAAATATTTTATTTGGATGGGCAAGGAGCTACGGTAAGGCGGGCAAAGAGCTACGGTAGGGCGGGCAAAGAGCTACGGAAGGGCGGGCCATGCACCCTAAGGCCCGCCCTGGATAGTTGCTGTCTGTCTAGCTAGCTAGCTAGCATGTTTACTGATGCTAGTTAGCCATGTGAACAAGAAGCAACTAGTTAGTGAAGCTAACCAGTCAAAAAATCCCATGGTACTTTGGCATTATATTTTGGTGCCAATTTTAGATGTGCAACCCAGAATATTAATTCAAAATTTGCTAGCTAGCTAACGCTGGCTAGACTGGCAACGAGCTAAAGTGGTTGTGCCACACAGTGCCAGATACTGGGAACTGACTGGCTGGCTAGCTAGCTACGCTAATGAATAGATAACTGCCTGACTTGGTGAATAATATACAATGCAGAATAAGTGGCAATGTTGTAGATATCATTTTTAAGATGTTTAAGATCTCCTGAATGTATTAAATCCACAGTAGTGTTTCATGCATGTAAGTCTACCTATATCATCAAAGTGAGGCCTTCCGCTCATTGTTGGGGGCTTTTTGCGCTTCTGTGCAACACCACCATGGCACTCACTTATGCCGAAAACAAAGTCAACCACGCACTTCAAAAACGCGGCTATCCGCCAGTATCAGCATCTAGGCTAGAGGATGATTTTACGAGTTTTACCCACACCTATACAAAAAAAATATCGTTTTAAACGTGCCGTTTACCTTCCAATTGCCATATAAGCGCTTGATTCGGCGGTAGTACGCTTCCTTGTCCAAGTTTACCGCCATAGCGAGTCTTCTGCACCTTTAAACTTCAGCTCCTGGCTTCTCAGAGTAGCACAGGCCGGATGAGTGTTTGCTGTTTCACGCACTTTCCACGCCTTGAAACCTCGCTATCAAAAGATACTCTTCCTTCCTCCTCGATGTATGGACGATGGTTACGTTCAATTCTTCCCAAGATGTGCCTCTATGGCTATGTTGCTCAATTAAAAAAATCGCCAACAAATGTTTACATTAGATACACGTTTTGTTAAAAATCGATATTTGAATTAAAAATGTCAAATTCATAATTTTTCTTGAGATGAATAATTGCATAACATCTAGCTGTTTGTTATCCACACTGGTGCCACGCATAAACGACTCGATTATAATTAATACCCCCCACCTTCTCCGTTTTCTCCTCCTTCTCTCTCCCTCCCTCTTCTTGCAGTCTGTCGAGCACTTTACGTGTCAGATAGGTCAATTCCAATACTCAGCCTATATCTGGCAAGCACATTATTTGGATAAAATAATGCGACATGTTTATTATAAAATGGTGCACTAGTTTATATGACACACACGCAATCTTGGTTTGCTCCTGTTTTCCTCAGGACCGCCTGGATTTCTATCTTTATTCGATGTATAAAAAATAATATCGGTGTATTAAATAGTTGGATGGGGTTTTCAATTTGGGGCATTTCATGTATATTGTTAGATTGTTACAGTGTATCATTTTATTGTTTTACATTACTCGACAGCGCCTCCAGAACTACATCTGAATACCCACCTCCAGTCGGATTGTGCCAGCGACCATGCGCCCCCCCCCCCACCCCACCCCCCCACTACTGTATATTTTCCCGCCACCTCCAGAATTCGAAATTCCTGAACACGTCACGCTGGAAACAAACGTTTCATTGCACAAACATTTAAAACATCTTCTTACGGCTGGAATGAGATGTGCATGGAAGGCTCTTGCAAATAGTTATTTATCATGGTGATAAAATCATAATCTTTAATAGATAAGTTGATTGGATATTTTGCTTCTTTTTTTCTTTAACCTTTTAGGGATATAAACCAAAATTCTAACCAAAAATATTACGTTCTGATACATAAAACATTTAATTTTTCCATAAAACATTTTAATCACAATTAGGAGAACAACCTTTTCATTCATTTGTTTTTGCTTTTTTATTATTTATGAACATGTTTGTGCAATTTTTGTTCTGCACCCATAATATACTGACGATGACAACTGGTAAGAGATTAGAAATCAGAACCCATCATTTCTCTTTCACTAATCCAATGCCAAGCAAATCTATTGATGCACGTGGTGGAACCATATTAAAAATAATTACTATTGTACAGAATTACGATTTAATGAAATAATTATATTATCTCTATGGGTAAAACACTGATATTGCTTATTTACACGTCACTGCCATTTTCATAAAGCATCTCAGAGTAGAAGTGCTGATCTAGGAACAGTTGTCTTTTAGATAAAAATGAATAAGATTACATATGGCAGCAGGGGACATGATCCTAGATCACCACCCCTACTTAGAGACGCTTTATGAATATGGGCCCAGATTGAGATTAAACAGGAAAAAAATAATGAGGTTAAAAGATCAACAACAAAAAAAATCCTTTCCCCTACTGAAATAAAAGTACAAACTGGTTAAGTGTTATTGTGTGCATTGTTTAAATGATTTTATGTATTTTCTTTCAAATACATTTCCCCAAATCTTATTTCACCACATAATGGTTTTTTAAAAACAAACTGTAAACCTGAATGTTCCTAATATGCATACTTTACAGGAAAGAAGCCTTCCCATTCAACGGGAATCATTTTCAGTATAGAACAACCGACAGATAGAAATATATTATATGAAATATATGTAGTACAGACATGCTTTTGTCAGGTACTAGAGAAAGGAATCATGTCAGTTCTATACATAGCATTGCTATCTGCAACGTTCATAATGTTGCACACTCCTGAACACAGCCCAGAGGTTTATTTTAAGTCAAACCCGGTCCCCTGCTCCGGAAACCAACTGTCTTAACCATTAGACCGAGAGGAAATTCCCACTAGGGCTGAGGGTGACACTGATTTTAAGTTGCAAGCAGGGCTACCAAATCACAATGCATGATTTACAGTGCATTCGAAAAGTATTCAGACCCCTTGACTTTTTCCACATTTTGTTACGTTACAGCCTTCTAAAATGTATTCAATTGTTCCCCTCCCCCATCAATCTGCACACAATACCTGATAATGAGAAAGCAAAATTAGGTTTCGACATTTTTGCAAATTTATTAAAAATAAAAACCGGAAATATCAAATTTGCAAAGGTATTCAAACCCTTTACTCAGTACTTTGTTGAAGCACCTTTGGCAGCGATTACAGCCTTGATTATTCTTGGGTATGATGCTACAAGCTTGGCACACCTGTATTTGGAGAGTTTCTCCCATTCTTCTCTGCAGAGCCTCTCAAGCTCTGTCAGGTTGGATGGCGAGCGTTGCTGCACAGCTAATTTTAGGTCTGTCCAGAGATGTTCGATCGGGTTCAAGTCCGGGCTCTGGCTGGGCCACTCAATGACATTCAGAGACTTGCCCCGAAGCCACTCCTGCGTTGTCTTGGCTGTGTGCTTAGAGTCATTGTCCTGTTCAACATTGAACCTTCGCTCCCCCAGTCTGAGGCCCTGAGCGAGCAGGTTTTTATTGCGGATCTCTCTGTACTTTGCTCCGTTTATCTTTCCCTCAATCCTGACTAGTCTCCCAGTCCCTACAGCTGAAAAACATCTCCACAGCATGATGCTGCCACCACCATGCTTCACCGTAGGGATGATGCCAGGTTTCCTCCAGACGTGACGCTTGGCATTCAAGCCAAAGAGTTCAATCTTGGTTTCATCAGACCAGAGAATCTTGTTTCTCATGGTCTGAAAGTCCTTAGGTGCCTTTTGGCAAACTCCAAGCAGGCTGTCATATGCCTTTTACTGAGGAGTGGCTTCCGTCTGGCCACTCTACCATAAAGGCCTGATTGCTGGAGTGCTGCAGAGATGGTTGTCCTTCTGGAAGGTTCTCCCATCTCCACAGAGGAATTCTGGATCTCTGTCACTGACCATCGGGTTCTTGGTCACCTCCCTTACCAAGGTCCTTCTCCACCGATTGCTCAGTTTGGCCGGGCGGCCAGCTCTAGGAAGTGTCTTTGTGATTCCAAACTTCTTCCATTTAAGAATGATGGAGGCCACTGTGTTCTTGGGGACCTTCAATGCTGCAGACATTTTTTGGTACCATTCCCCAGATCTGTGCCTCAACACAATCCTATCTCAGAGCTCTACGAATAATTCCTCCGACCTTATGGCTAGGGCTGTTGTGATCATGAAATTTTGTCAGCCAGTGATTGTCGAGCAAATAACTGTCAGTCTCACTGTAATTGACCGTTAATTAACATAAGCACATTTAGCATCTCCTGGTTTCCACACACAGCCCACAAGCCATTTTAAAAAGTTGAATAAATCCATGTAATATAGCCTACACCTTCACAATAAATCCATTATTTATTTTAGACAGGTCTAAAGAAGCATGATTAGAAGAAAATGTAGTCTATTTCAGAAGAAAAGAATAGCATACTCTGAGTTGTCCTTGTGTTAGGTCCTGATGTGGCTATGTCAAATGGCTGTGGGCTACACTACTTCATTCAGCAGACAAGATTTGCTTATAATTCCGTGGCATTATTTTAATTTATTTTATAGTATGAAGAATACAATTGAACAAAGCAGAATAAATATAAATTTTCTCTTGATTTGAGGGAGTGAGCACATGCGGCTATTCTGTGTTGAGCGGTTAACAAAGAAATAGGTACTCCTATATGCTTAATTTAGAGTTATCAATGTAACTTTAGTTGTTCTACAAACTTTGTAAGGCTGCATGAGGAGACTAATGGTGATTTGAAAAAAGTTGCTTGAATGGCATGAGCTCGGCTTTATTTTTTGCGCAGGCTGTACACACTCCAATAGTATCATTCACAATTTAACAAGCACTTGATAATGCCTCGAATTTCACGGTAGCATCCCCTTTGTGGCTGTAATGTACCCTGAAAAAAATCCATGCCTTTTGCGGCCCGGAGTGCTGCGTTGTGCCCTTCTCCCTGAGTGTGCTGCGCAATCTGTCACATGATCGGGTCTTTCTCACAGGCTACAAGTGAAGACAGACATATCGAGGACGCAGCTGCGCGAGTTCTTATCCAATTCCGAGGTACATATTGAAGATATTGTAAAAACTGTCCACATTTACTTTTCGTCAGCCAACAAGATGAGTAGGCCTAACGAATAGCAAAAGCACTAGTCTATGTCAAGCTGATATCCCCCGTAGTATAAAAGTCAACCTATTCTATTCTGTGCGATAAATAAATATTCCAAACAGTCTGGGACAGTTGTGGGATGCTATAGAGCCCAAATTAATACAGCCACTAGCATCAAAATAAACGTTTTTAATGCAATATGACTGACGCAACAGATCAGAATGTTTAGCTTAAAATGTTGATAAACTATTAGGCTATTTCTTCACATTATAAGAGCAGCAATGTGGACATAGTAGTAGGCTATAAGCGCAAATGTTCAATTAGAGGAAAACACCATTATCAAAAGTGACCGCAAAGGCAATTATGCATGTAATGCTTTTATTATAAAGGTGCATTTTTATGGTGAAAATGATCTTCCCCAAACTTGAAACTCACGCGCTTGCCAGTTAGGCTCTACACCCCTTGTAAAGCAGATTAATGTGCTTCATTTTAAGAAGTTATTTGGCCACTTTAGTGATACAAATCTTATTAAAACATAGAGGCCTATGGCCTAGGCTACATGAGGTGTGCGACTATGATTCGAACAAGTCGCGCAAAAAAAAGGCTTTGTTTCTTATGCTTATGCATCATTCACAAGTGACAGGCTAATAGTCACCCATCAGACTATTCTTGATTTAATTTTGTCTTTACATATGCTAAATAATATATGTGTGACATTTGTTTTGATTTAGAATGGACCATTATCATGCACCTGTATCGAAACAGGGCAGTGGGGAAAAATAAGTCATCTATGCACTTAAATAGCGAATGGAGGACGCTTTTCCCAGTGGTTTATTTTCAGATAGGCTATACTCCTGTTGTAAATATAAGCAATGTGCTTAACATTAGGAAAGTTGAGAAATGACTAAATATAGTTGGCCTAGCCTTTAGAAAGCTGACGGGATCCTCCTCTTTTTGTTAGTGACCATCACTCTGTTTTCTCGCTCAGTTGCATAGTCTATAGAAATGTTGCGCAACATGAGCTGATGGGCTCTCATGAAGTTTGATTCGATTTTAGAATACATTTGCATTGATGTCAGAGTGATTCGAGGGACAATAGATTGCTGAGTCCAAGGCAGGTAGCATGTTTGGTAGGCTACCAATGACCAGCAGCAGCATCAGAGCTTAGAGAATCTTAATTACCGTGACTAAACGGTCATGTGGAATTTGACTGCCTTCATGACTCGTGACTGCCGGTGTGGCAGTAATATGGTCACCGCAACAGCCCTACTCATTGCTTGGTTTTTGCTCTGACATGCACTGTCAACTGTGGGACCTTATATAGACAGGTGTGTGCCTTTTCAAATCGTGTCTAATCAGTAGAAAGATCTTAAGGATGATCAGTGGAAACAATTTCGAGTCTCATAGCAAAGGGTCTGAATACTTATGTAAATAAAGTATTTCTGTTGTTTATTTTTTATACATTTGCAAAAATGTTTTTTCTAAACTGTTTTGCTTCGTCATTATGGGGTATTGTGTGTAAATTGATGATTTTTTTTTCTTCTTCATTTAATCCATTTCAGAATAAGGCTGTAACGTAGCAAAATGTGGAAAAAGTCAAGGGGTCTGAATACTTTCCGAATATACTGTACATACCTTGAAATCACTTGGATGAGACAACACTGATACCATGGTCAGGAGAAAAAACGTCATTAGCCGTAGAGTTGGATAGATTAACACAGTCTATTTTTGCATGGACTGCACCATTTGCAAATATGTGCCCTTTGTCCAACTCTATGGCACGAGCTATGAAATGCAAGAGACATACCAGTGGTGCCTGTAGCGTTATATTACATATCACCTTAAAAACTTTTCATATAAAATGATTTTATTTAAACTTCATAATGTATCAGCACAGGAGTATTGGTCTTCTGCTTGATTATTCTATGAGGACAAAGTCTGGTTGTGGAAAAAAGCCAAGTCCCTCTCTTCTCTTCTCCATTCTTCACTCCCCTCTCCTTTCTATTTAGTCCTGGCTAATCCCTATCATGTCCATATATCACTCTTCTCTCCTCTTTGAAGTCTTTGTCCATCTATCACTCCTCTCTTCTGTCCATTCTTTACGTGACAGTGGAGTCCTGCCCTCGGATCGCACACCAGGCCATGAACACATCCCTATAAAGACAATTATTTTGGAGAAGGAAAAAAATAAAAATATATATATATTTTTTAAATCGATCAACTAATCAATAATAAAATAATTAAATCACAATTAGAGCAGAAATGTTGCTTTATCGACATTTTCCTTTCCTGGCTACCCAAACTCCTTGCTACTGCCAAACGCTACGCCACGCCCACGGACATTCGTTTCTTCTCCACAATGAGTCTGGATCTCAGCTGTCGAAACGTTGGTTATTAGGTTATAAATCTATTGCATCGGAGCTCCTAGAGTGTGCGGCTCTCCTTTTCTTTTCCAAGTGTTCTGCTCCGCTAGCCAGCACCTCAACCGCAGGTGTGCGGTTCTTTCGCCTCGAGACCATTCTTTGGGAAGAACATGATCTATCTTGACTCCTAAGTGTTTCAGGTGGTAATGTCAGTGTGTTCTGTATATGTGTCTGTATGGCTGCATTTAGACAGGCAGCCCAATTCGGATATTTTTTCCACAAATTGGTATTTTGACCAATCCTCAGATATTTTCACATCAGATTTTTTTCAGCACTTATCTGATTGATCAAAAGTGAAAAAAAAGTGAAAAAAAGCACAGAATTGGGCTGCCTGTCTAAACGTAGCCTATGTCCAGCCATGTATCTGTCTGTACCTGCAGTGTGTGGCCACACACTCGTTGCTGCAGTATTCCCTGTCCCAGTCCTTGTTCTCTACAGCTGGGTTGGTGCAGCCGGCTCGGACGCACAGGTTAGGGCTGCAGGTCTGGGTCACATCTGGCCCCGGAGACACATTCAACTCCACCTGCATCTGGGAAGGGAGAGGTGAAAGACCGGAGGGAGAGAGAGGTAGAGGAGAGAGAAAGACAGTGGTTGATATACAGTAGTGTGAAGGATACCAATCATTAGATGACCAGGGCCCTGAGTTTTCAGAGAAAAGTATGAAAATATATGCTAAAGTTTTTCTATTCTATACTTCTCTTACCCCATCCTCTCCTTCAGCCCCGTCCTCGGCTTCCGTCGAACAGGCTGTTACTAAGGCAGCGGACTGTACCACCTCCCCCGAGGTCGGAGTGGCCCCCCCCAACACGGCTAACCCCCCTGCCGCCGTGTCGATAACAGGAGAGTCCAAATCTGAGGCGGGAGGGACAATCTTGATCTGCAGAGGGGGTGGTGCCATGGCACCCCCGCCTCTTGGTTTGGCCTGCAGTGGCGGTGGGGCCTGGGCATGTACCATCTGCTGGAGACGGGGCGGAGGAGGGGTGTTCTGCATCTGTTGGAGTGGTGGCGGCTGCCGAGTAGACAATACCGTACTACTTGACACCACCATTACCCCTGATGGCGACGTCTGTTGCTTGATGATGATTTTAGTAACGGTGGGGGGGCTTGGGGCCAGGGCGGGCGTAGGAGTGGGGGGTTTGTGCGCCCCTGTACGGGAGCGGGTGGTGACCTGAGGGTGGTCTCCACCTGCTAGGATGATGTTGGAGGTGCAGATGTTGGTGATGGTGTTCTCTTCAGGGGCGAGGTGGGGGACGGAGGAACGGGTGGAACGGGGAGCAGGGAGTGGGGCGACGGGAGGAGGAGAGGGAGGCGACGGGGAAGTGTCCAGAACCTCAATGGTTGGCTGGGAGAGAGAAGAGGAGGAGAAAGGTAGAGGGGTTGCAAGAGAGAGGAGTTGAGAGGGAAAAGAGGAGATGTAGTTTACACACTGACAAAGGGTGGCCATCATAATAAACCTACTCACACACATAACTGAAGTGCTCTCTAGGAATACTCGTCTTGCCTCACCTGAGAAAGCTGATTATCTCTGTAGGCTGCCAGAGCCTTGAGATACTCCTTCTTAGCTGCTTCCGTCTTCCTCTTGTACACCTGAGAGGAATACACATACAGGGATATCATGAACCCGATACCATTACATTATTCATATCTGCGTGTGCTTGTGTAGTGAATGTGATTGTGAACAAGTGTGTTTGCACATGTGAATGTGTGTGTGTGTGTACCTGCTTCTGCTCCTCCCCCAGGCTATCCCACATGGAGGCCACTATCTTGGACACCTCTCCGAAGGTGGCGCTAGGGTTCTGGCCCTTAATGGCTGCCTGTGTGTCCCTGAAGAACAGAGCGTAGGCCGACACAGGCTTCTGGGGCTCGTTAGATTCTTTCCTTTTCTTCCCTTTCTTCCCTCCTCCGGCCGCTGCCCCTCTCCGGACGAGAGTAGGAAGGCTGCTGGAGGACGGAGCGAAGGAAGGAATAGGGGAGTCGGAGACTGGGGGTTCGAGGGAGATGACGCCGAGAGAGATAGGGGACTCCACCAACACACTCTGCTGAGTTAGAATGGAAGGAGGGGTGGGATGGAAGAAAGGGAGGAATAGCAAAAACAAGGATATCAGTTTCATATAAAGTGAAGTTTGAATACAAATTTGTGTGTGACTGTAATCAATGAAGAGACTGAGGCAGACAGACGAACCAATAAACAGACAGACTGACTAGTAGACAGACCGACCAATAGGACTGACCTGTCTGAAGTCGTCCATGTCGTCGTCCTGTAGCGAGCCGGCCGGCGAAGCAGCGGCCGACAGTGGTTGGTCAGGTGACTGCGACCTCGCCAGGATGGCCCCGCCCCCTAGGCTGAGCCCCAGCTGGGCGCTGAGCTCCGATTGGTCGATGGTGGTCAGCTGGTTGTGGCCCAACAGGCCGTGGTCCATGTCACTCAGCGGGGCGTCTATGGTCATGGGGGAGGAGCTGCTGAACTGGGAGCCAACGGGGTGGCCCAGATCCTGGAAAATGAGGCAGGGTTCATACATAGAAAAAGCCAAAGACAATGTATTACAGGCAGGACAGGCCCGCCCATTAGGCAGGATTAGGCAGCCGTCGACAGCAGCAGATTGAAGAGGGCGTCATTTTCCGAGCTAAACTGACCAAGACATACCATCAACAACACATAAAACCTCACATAATTCTTCACAAAAATAACTACAATTCCTCTCACCTAGTGGCATATGGATTATTTAGGTGAGTGCTGATGCCCGCCTGTGATAAGCAGAGGCCACTTTGTCAAAAGCAGGGGCGCAAAATATTTTGCTCGTCCATGCCGAATGCGCCTCTCCAGTGTGCTGTTGGCGAGACACACCGCTGCGGCGCTCCACCAACATTACTTCAAAAAAATAATCTAACATAAATAATTTAGCCTATGGTAGAAAGAGTATATGGTCTTTGCTGTAGCCTACAGGTAAAATGTATGTCAAAAAACACTTTTAACATCATGCACGCTTCTCCGATCAAATAGCCTAACCTAAATGGCACCCAATCAAATAACAAATGTGCTTCGATGTGAATATGGCATGTTAACAAACATCATATCCTTAAAACAGGACAGCTCAAAGTAAAATGGATAATATGGAATGGAAAAATCAGGCTACTCACAACTGCTGTCCATGAGTTTCACACCGTGGGCTAAATTGTCATGATAATCAGTGGTTTCAAGTTTGTATCCATAATTGTTTTTACAAGATGATCATAGTGAAAAATAAAATGCTTCTGCATTTCCCGCTATGTAAACACATTGATTCTCATTGCAAATAGGCTCAGGATAACTCCTGATAAAGTTGGGTAGCTGATATTCAGAGCTTAAAACAGGCAAAATGATTAGTAACAGGAATCAGGACTAATAAAGCCAATGCAACTGCCTATTTTACAAATGGTAGGTCTACCACATGGATGAGCATTCATAAAATGTCATTGTGGGCTGACACTGTTGGCTACACCCCAGCATTGGAGGCTGGTGGGAGGAGGTATAGGAGGATCAGGCCCATTGTAATAGCTGGGATGGAATAGAAGGAAAGGAGTCAAACATCTGGTTTCCATATGTTTGATACCGTTCCATTTATTCCAGTCCAGCCATTACAATGAGCCCGTCCTCCTATAGCTCGTCCCACCAACCCCCACTGCACCCCAGTAAGCACCGACCAACGAGGACGTCTTTTGGACATTTTTTGGGGGGTCCTGTCCGGACGTCTTTTTTTTGTATTGATTTGGTGTCATCCGGACTTGATTTCAACATCTATGGACTGGATCTAATCTGAACCAATCATAGACGTCTATGTTAAATTGAGATTTGGTCCAGTCTGGGCAGCCTTGATTTGGCCCAAACACAGATGTCTATGTTTGGTTCAGATTTGGTCCAGTCCGGTCCTACTCAAGACATATTTTCAACTTTTATTCAGAACCGAAAATGAACCCCAAAATATTGTCTCGTCTAGGGCGGCAGAAGGGCCAGGACCGGGCCTGATTACAGGCAGCAACCATCTTGTTATCAAAGAATGGACTGTGGTGTGAAAAGGGCCCAATTCATATAATTTCATATTTCTGTCAAGAACTAATTGTGTCGGAAATGGCACCCTAATAGGCTATTACCTACAGTACCAGTCAAATGTTTGGACACACCTACTCATTCCAGGGTTTTTCTTTATTTTTACTATTTTCTACATTGTAGAATAATAGTGAAGACATGAAAACTATGCATAACACATATGGAAACATCTAGTAAACAAAAAAAGTTTTAAACAAATCAAAATATATTTGATATAAAATAGTAAAAATCAAGAAAAACCCTGGAATGAGTAGGTGTCTCCAAACGTTTGACTGGTACTGTATATAGTGTACTACATTTGACCAGATTCATATGCAGGCCCTTTTCAAAAGCAGTGCACTACATAGAGAGTAGGGTGCCATTTCGAAAGCATCCTCAACCCTTGCAGTCCTCACCATGCCCAGAGCAGACACCAGAATAGCTCCTCCTCCACCGGGCTGACTGATGACCCCCAGACTCAGGTGGTGGTCCAGTCCCTGAGACCCCTGGTGGGGATTCACAAAGGTGGAGGCAAAGGACGGGTCGTCTCCCCCGACCACAACGTTCCCGGGGGTGGACAAGCCACCTCGCTCTCCATCCGACAGCTCTCCGAAGTGGGCCACCACATCGGACGCGATGAGCGCCTGGTCTGGATCCAGGGAGATGGGGGGGATCTCGAACTCCTCATCTCCCAGACTAGGGGTGTGGAACGTCTATTGGGGAAGAGCGAGAGGGAGAAGAGATGGTAGGGGATGGGGGAGCAGAGATGGTAAGAAGGAAAGGGGGTATGGAGAAAAGAGGAAGAGGAGAAGAGAGAGAAGAGGGGAAAGAGGAAAGAGGGTGGGAAGAGCAAAGGTTATTATTATTTTTATTTATTTATTTATTTAACCTTTATTTAACCAGGTAGGCAAATTGAGAACACGTTCTCATTTACAATTGCGACCTGGCCATTATTGATTGAGACTTCCTCCCCTGCTATATTGGGTGTGATGTGAGTAACTGCAGATTGTGTGTGTTGTAAAGAGAGAGAGACAGGATAGTGGAGAGAAAAAGAGAGTTTAGAAGCGAGAGAAGTGGAAGGAAGGAATGAGTAGCTACCTCAGAGGATGAGAGGAACGGATGGCCCTCCCCGCTGATGGTCAGGTAGTTATCACTGCCTTCCGGGAACTGAAACACACAAATGCTGCAGAAATGAGCTTGAAAGCAGTATCCAGATCCATCAGATGTAGTGATCACAACATAGTAGCCATGTCTAGGAAAACCAAAGTTCCAACGGCTGGGCCTAACATAGTGTATAAGAGGTCATACAAGAAGTTTTGTAGTGATTCCTATGTTATTGATGTAAAGAATATTTGTTGGTCTGTGGTGTGTAATGAGGAGCAAACAGACACTGCACTTGAAACATTTATGAAATTGCTTACTCCAGTTGCTAATAAGTATACACCCATTAAGAAAATGGCTAAAAAGTGCTAAATCCCCGTGGATTGATGAGGAATTGAAAAATTGTATGGTTGAGAGGGATGAGGCAAAAGGAATGGCAAATAAGTCTGGCTGCACAACCAATTGGCAAACTTATTGCAAATTGAGAAATCATGTGACTAAACTGAATAAAAAGAAGAAACTACACTACGAAACCAAGATAAATGAAATAACGATTGATAGTAAAAAACTTTGGAGCACCTTAAAGGAAATCCTGGGGAAAAAGGCAAACTCAGCTCCATCATTCATTGAATCAGATGGCTCATTCATCACAAAACCAACTGATATTGCCAACTACTTTAATGATTTTTTCATTGGCAAGATTAGCAAATTTAGGCATAACATACCAGCAACAAATGCTGACACTACACATCGAAAACGGAACGAATTATGACAGAACAAGCATTGTAATTTTAAATTCCATAAAGTTAGTGAGGAAGAAGTGGGGAAATTATTGTTGTTTATCAACAATGACAAGCCACCGGGGTCTGACAACTTGGATGGAAAATGACTGAGGATAATAGTGGATGATATTGCCGCTCCTATTTGCCACATCTTCAGTTTAAGCCTACTAGAAAGTGTGTGCCCTCAGGCTTGGAGGGAAGCAAAAGCCATTCCGCTACCTAAGAATAGTAAAGCCCCCTTTACTGGCTCAAATAGCCGACCATTCAGCCTATTACCAACCCGTAATAAACTTTTGGAAAAAATTGTTTGACCAGATACAATGCTATTTTACAGTAAACAAATTGACAACAGACTTTCAGCATGCTTATAGAGAAGGCCATTCAACAAGCACAGCACTTACACAAATGACTGATGATTGGCTGAGAGAAATTGATGATAAAAAGATTGTGGGGGCTGTTTTGTTAGACTTCAGTACGGCCTTTGACATTATCAATCATAGTCTGCTGCTGGCAAAACGTATGTGTTATGGCTTTACACCCCCTGCTATATTGTGGAAAAAGAGTTATCTGTTTAGCAGAACACAGAGGGTGTTCTTAAATGGAAGCCTCTCCAACATAATCCAGGTAGAATCAAAAATTCCCCAAGGCAGTTGTCTTGGCCCATTACTTTTTTCATTCTTTACTAATGAATTGCCATTGGCCTTGAGGAAAGCCAGAGTGTCTATGTATGCGGATGACTCAACAATATACATGTCAGCTACTACAGCGACTGAAATGACTGCAACACTTAACAAAGAGTTGCAGTTAGTTTCAGAGTGGGTGGCAAGGAATAAGTTAGTCCTAAATATTTATAAAACTAAAAGTATTGTATTTGGGACAAATCATTCACTAAACCCTAAATGTCAAATAAATATTGTAATAAATAATGTGGAAATTGAGCAAGTTGAGGTGACTAAACTGCTTGCAGTTACCCTGGATTGTAAACGGTCATGGTCAAAACATATTGATACAGTAGCTAAGACGGGAAGAAGTATGTCTATGATAAGACACTGCTCTACCTTCTTGACAGCACTGTCAACAAGGCAGGTCCTACAGGCCCTAGTTGTCACACCTGGACTACTGTTCAGTTGTGGGGTCTGGTGCCACAAAAAAGGACTTAGGAAAATTGCAATTGGTTCAGAACTGGGCAGCACGGCTGGCCATTGGATGTACACAGAGAGCTAATATTAATAATATGCCTGTCAATCTCTCCAGGCTCAAAGTGGAGGAGAAATTGACTTCATTACTGCTTGTATTTATGAGATGTATTGACATGTCGATCTGTCTGTTTGAATTACTGGCACACAGCTCGGACACCCATGCAGACGATGGAAGGCGCACAGTACTAAATAGAGCCATGACTACATGGAACTCTATCCCACATCAAGTAACTAATGCAAGCAGAACATTTTGATTTAATAAACAGATTTGAAAAAACACCTTATGGAACAGCAGGGACTGTGAAGCAACACAAACATAGGCGCATACACACACACACGATAGCATACGCACTATACACACGGATTTTGTAATGTATATATGTGGTAGTGGTAGAGTAGGGGCCCAATGGCACACAGTCTGAATGTATTGTAATGTTTTTAAAATTGTATAAACTGCCTTAATTTTGCTGGACCCCAGGAAGAGTAGCTGCTGCCTTGGCAGCACCTGATGGTGATCCATAATAAATATAAATACTGACTTGCCTAGTTAAATAAAGTTGAAATTAAATGTAAAAAATTGGGATGGCAGCACCTCATCAGGCCATAATAACCAACACCTAGATATAATGTTCACACAAATGTTACCATTCATCAAAACATTGAAAAGGAAAATCCCAATAACAGCTGAGCTCACATCACCTCCCCACACACATGTACTGGATATACTACATATTCAACCAAGCCCTTATATGCTGTTGTGAAATAGTTATTGTCCAGGATTCTGAGTGCATGTGAGAGTCAGTGAGTTTTCCATAGAGCACAACACACAGGTCGCTTGTCAAATCAATCTCGCTGTCAGTCACCTTATCGTCATATCCATTGAAAGACCCAGGGTCCAGGAATTCTGGATCTCCGTGTGGCCCAGTCCCATCCGTTAGATCGGAATAAAAATGCAGGTCCATTATCTAATGGAGCCTCGTATGACATTAAATCAATGCAATTGGTTGATATGCGGAATAAATCTATAATCTAAAACGTCTGTACCACTGACTTTGTTTTAGTACCACAAAATATATAACCAAAAAAGAAATCAAGACTCGAGGCTACACACAACGAATTCAGATTTCTGTTATGAAATATGCAGGATTTAGCGACTTGATGGTATGAAACGAAGCAGTTGTTAGCTATGCTCATATGGCCAAATAACTATTGTAGTGCACGCCAGCGCTCTCACTCACACAAAAAATAACCTGTCTCTTTACTAATTAGCGTGGCTATCCTAGCTGACGCAAGGCTGTGTGGTACCGAATCATGTGCTAGTGGTTAAAATTGGTCTGGTTAAAATTCTACAGCCACTACACCCGAAAAAAAAAAACAGACAAACTCATGTTAACAGATGGGTAATAGTACAAGTTATATGGAGTCCCGCAAATAACCGTATTTTGATGTGTCTTGAGTCATTTCAGAATTGAGCTCGTCTAGTTCTTTCTCACGCTGCTCTGCGCTCGAACAAGGCTGCTCAATGGATCCCGAACTGTGGATTTGGATTGGAATCAATCACCATGGGTCGGGTTCCAGTGTGGGGAATGGTTGGGAATAGAGGGTGTCTGGGATTTCGGACTTTTGCTTTCACAGTTGCTTAAATTAAAAGATTTGTCATCATGTAACAATCAACGTTCTTGTGTAGATACTCATATGGCTGGCTCAAGTCAGTATACAACCAATTGCTAATTGAAATAAGTAAACAAATCGCACATATTTCTCTCCCCCCAGGCCCCCATTTTTCACAAATGGTTCATCCCAATGGCCTAGTAAACCAAATGAAATAATTTTTAAACGTTAATTCTCTGGAGACAGAATATCCCAGACCACTAACTCACGTTCAAATATTTGGTTAAGCCAATTGTCAACATACATTTTGGTAAATAGCCATTGTCGCAGTTTTATTTGAACACTCGGAATATGGTACGAAAGGGATCATGACCGCCCTTTTCCTGTGTTGAGATCTTGGTTTTACTAGCAAGCGTTCTCAGCTTTTGAAACAAGGCCACGTGAAGCTCACTAACTAGTTCATCTAAGGCTTCAAGGACTTTTAAAGAATCAGAAGCTAACTGCAGCTCTAGTGACAAACTAGGAAACTGTAAGCTATGCTCGCTAGCTAACGTTAAATCCGAATTGATGTTGGGCTGAGCGTGAAGTGTTCATTGTGTGTTGGAAAACCAAATATTGTGGACACTTGTGCGATCCAATCTGTACACGTTTGAAAATGCCGACCACGCCTGATTCCCCACTGCGAAACTTTCTACGCTTCTTACGTCCATTATTACCCCGAAATCTGCTCTGTCCCATTTTTCTGAATTTCGCCCGTGATAATTTCCCCCCAAAAATGTACATTGCACCGGCTTCAGTGATTGTCTCGAGAAGAGGAAGTGACATCATTTCGACAGAGCGACAAACAAGTTGATGTTCCGCGAGCTCGAGTTACAAATGAGTCAGCTAAGTGGAAAAGCTATTTTTTTGTGAACTACAGTTTAACACTCATTTGAATGTTCTTGAATAAATATAACTCAATTTCTACTGTATCCTTTCCTATGCCATTATGTCAGAATACACAGAAAACGATAAGTCATCACAACTTAAAAGATTTGTTTACCTCACATTTTCATATTAATCTAATGAAAAGATACAACTTGGGACGTTGTTTATGTACAAGCAAAATATTGGAGGAAAAACAATATCACACTGTAGAATCCATCCCTGCACAATAAAGTCAATACATTAAGATCAAAGACAAGCATTTAGCAGAATAAAATACCTCCAAGTTGGTGTCCCAAATGGCACCCCATTCCCTTTATTAGTGTACTACTTTTGATCAGGCCCACTTTCACCTCTCCTATTTTCATGAGTTCACTAGCATTGCAAGAGGCAGGTGACATGCACACAGGCCCAAGACAGAGACAAAAGCAGGAGACAATGTGATAGAAATTGCACCCAATTACCTACATCGTGCACTATTCAAAAATATAACATTTACATAATTATTCAGACTTAAAGCAGTACTTTGTTGAAGCACCTTTGGCAGCAATTACAGCCTCAAGTGTTCTTGGGTATGGCACTACAAGTTTAGCTACCTATATTTGGGGAGTTTCTCCCATTCTTCTCTGCAGATCCTCTCAAACTCTTGTCAGGTTGGATGGGGAGTGTCACTGCACAGCTATTTTCAGGTCTCTCCAGATATGTTCGATCGTGGCTGGGCCACTCAAGGACATTCAGAGACTTGTCCCTAAGTCACTACTGCATTGTCTTGGCTGTGTGCTGTCCTGTTGGAAGATGAACCGTCACCCCAGTTTGAGGTCCGAAGTGCTCTGGAGCAGGTTATCATCAAGGATCTCTCTGTACTTGGCCGTTCATCTTTCCCTCGATCCTGACTAGGCTTCCAGTCCCTACCGCTGAAAAACATCCCCACGGCATGATGCTGCACCACCATGCCTCACCTTTGTGATGGTGCCAGGTTTCTTCCAGATGTGACACTTGGCAATCACACCAAAGAGTTCAATCTTGGTTTCATCAGACCAGAGAATCTTGTTTCTCATGATCCGAGTGTCTTTAGGTGCCTTTTGGCAAACTCCAAGAAGGCTATTATGTGCCCTTTACTGGGGAAAGGCTTCTGTCTGACCACTCTACCCTAAAGGCCTGATTGGTGGAATGCTGCAGAGATGGTTGTCCTACTGGAAGGTTCTCCCATCTCCATAGAGGTATTCGGTCACCTCCCTGACCAAGGCCCTTCTCCCCCGATTGCTCAGTTTGGCCAGCTCTAGGAAGTGTCTTGGTGGTTCCCAACTTCATCCAATTAAGAATGAAGCCACTGTGTTCATGGACAATTCTTTTGACCTCATGGCTTGGTTTTTGCTCTGATGTGCACTGTCAACTGTGGGACCTTATATAGACAGATGTGTGCCTTGCACATCCAAATCATGTCAAATCAATTGAATTTATCATAGGTGGCTGAAGGAAAATCAATAGAAACAGGATGCACCTGAGCTCAATTTCGAGCCTCGTAGCAAAGGGTCTGAATATTTATGTAATAAGGTATCTGTTTTTTATTTCTAAAAACCTGTTTTTGCTTTGTCATCAGTATTGTGTGTAATTAGGGGGGGGAAACAATTTAAGAAATTTTAGAATAAGGATGTGACGTAACAAAATGTGGAAAAAGTCAAGGGGTCTGATACTTTCCGAATGCACTGTATATACTAGCTAGCAGATCCGACCTGCTTATTTACAGCTGCACTAGGGTCAGATAGGCTTCCTGTGTAGATTAAAAGCCAATTCGTGCTTGATCCGAAAATGTGTTCCGTGGCTCCGTATGAAGGGTGTAATCCCAAATCTGGTAACAATGTAGAGGTCTCTGTAGAGCTCCGCATTAACATGATTGGTTGGCTACAGGTGGACGGGAAGTCCTGTATAAACACAAACTCACTTATTTTACAACAGCTCTCCGAAGCGCAAGAAGTATGAACACCCCGACTTCCACAGAGGCTGTATCACCGGAAATGCTGCAGCAAATGCTGACGGTCGGATTGACCATGCCGTGCCTTTAAGACACCATGGAGCTGGCGTGAGATGTCTCGGGAAAACATGCCTCAATCCAGGGCTGAGAAATGCATTGTAATCCTAATTATCCCACATTTTACAACGAGAAGATTGAACAACTGCTAGTTTAATTAATAATAGCAGTCGTTCAATCTTCTCTGTGTAACAGTTGGGATGATGGAACAATTAGGAGTACAATGCGTTTCTCACCCCAGGATTGAGGTACAATTCTGAGTCTGGCGCCAGCTCCGGGGTGTCTTAATCTACACAGGAAGCCTGTCCGACCCTAGTGCAGCTGTAAGCAAGCGGATCTGCTGGAGATTATAATATATACACAATCAAAATGTAATTAGCTAACAAAAAGTTGATAGAAAAATATGGTAAAAATATATTCAATATCTACAAATCTCTGGCTAAGCAACCTCACAGCCCCATGGCACCTCTCTGTCCTATACGTTTATCCAACTACATTTCAGTACACGTACAAGAGTAGTTCTCACATTTAATTTATTCTCCATCTCCAAAACAAATATCTTCAGAAAAATATTGACACTAGTACATGTTAATTGAACAGCTGATTTTGACAGCTCTGAAACCACATTCATATGGATTAGGAGAATCACATAAAGCACTTCATGTCCAAAATGATGTGTTCTGTATACACACAGAAATAAAAACTAAATTTAAAAATTACATTCTGGCAGGGCAAATAGCCTATATAGGAGCCAGCCTGAGATTTTCATAAGCAGATTTCTCAGGCTAGCCCCTAGACATACATCCTCTGGGCCCATACGTCTCAAACAATTATGCAGCGAGCCTCTTAAATCAATTGATGATAAATCAAAGCCTGAATCACACTTTAGGGCCATGCTGAGCTGTACTGTTTAGCTGTAACCATGCTAGAAAGGACAACGTACAAAGAAAATATCCAAGCTGACGCAGTAGGTCTACGGTTCGGGTCAGCCCTGGAGGGTGAATCAGGCACAATAGTTGTCATCCATGCTTCAATCACAGAACTGGTCTGGGCTGCTGGGTGAGGAGGAGGCCGAAGCGTTTCTTCAGGGTTACCCGGTGCCGGGAGAACTTGTCGTCGGGCGAGAAGCGAGCGGGATGGGCAGAGCTGGTGGGCTGGCCCAATAGATCCACCTTCTGTTTGGTCACAGGGTGACGAGAGGAGAAACGTATGACAAGAAAAGAGATAGCATGAACAAGTAGCTGAGTATAGCTTGTCACAACGTTACAGGGTTGGACAGGCCCAATTTCTACAGAAGCTGTAGGACCAGGAAAAAAATTTGATGTAAAGTTTGAATACGTGGACCACATCTGAGAAGGTTATGAATTGCATCATTAGTTGATGTTTAGAGATGCCATCTAAGCAGGACCTAAGTACACAGATACAATCAGGAACTAGCTACAATAAGAATAACACCATATACAAGTAATAATTAGGTGGGTGTTTATATTTGTCCTATTTCACACATGTACAAGTTTGTATTAACGTGTTTTTTGCATATCCCAACTCAGAGACCTTCGGAGAGTGGGTTCACAGCCTAACCAGTACCTGTGCTCGAGGAGACGAGATCTCCTCTGATGCACAGGATCCTTCAATACAAAGTCCTATTAACCAGCTCCGTAAACATATAACGTCAAAATATGTTCGGCACTCACCAAAATATGGAGCTTCGCACAGCAACTATCATCATTACTGCAGTTACGCATGGTATGTGCTTCGAAAAATGGTCTAAATAAAAATGTATCGTTTATGACCAAGCGCGGATGCAAATTATCTACATTCAGCTCTGGCAATAAAAAAAATCACTCATTACTGCCACGCACAAGTCAGCTGATCCAGCTACAGTACTGTATCCCGAAAGTATCATTAATTTTATTGAGACATGTTTTGAAAGTACATACCCTGCGTAACTGCAGCAATGAAGATAGCGGCTCTGCTGAACTCCATATTTTGGTTAAAGCCCAAACGTATGTGGACATTAAAACATTTGCAGAGCTAGTTAATGGGACTTTGAATTTAAGGGTACTGGGCATCAGTCTCCTCAAGCCCGGGTACTGGTTCAGTTCACAACCAGCGTCTGACATTATCAATGGCGACCAAGGAGCACTTAGGGGTTAAGTGCCTTGCTCAAGGGCACAGAAACAGATTTTTCACCTTACCGCCTCTGGGATTTGAACTAGCGACCTTTTAGTTACTTGCCCAGCCAGAGAAATAGAATGAATTATATTTCTATGGGCCCAATGGTCTTACCGCTAGGCTAATCTGCAAAAACTGCGATTGGAACTCCCATTCACCAGCTCTGCAAAGCGTTATAACGTTTATTTCAAAATATGTTTGCTTGTCACCAAATACTAGCTTAAATTTACTCCTGTTACGGCCAGTATGTACCGGATCTGTTTTCGACCTGTGCGTGGCTTGTAAGATGCGGAAAATGCATTTTTGGGGGGTTGTTTGTATATGTTTTGGGCAGTACATATTGGCTTTAACATGAATACATGAGCATAGTTTCTCAGCAAAACTCCATATGATCAACGAACGTATTTTGACAATGCTTGCAGAGCTGGTGAATAGGAGATTGAATCTGAGCGTTAGAGGTCTCTAACCCAGATAGTGGTTCACCTGTCGCCCTACTTGACTGCCTACCGCTTAGTTTTGGGACACAACATCGGGAGTCTTTGTATTGGTTGGACTCCCTCTGCAAATAACCCATACCACAATATAGCCAACTTCACTCCCAAAAGTTTCCAGTCAAAAAAGGGCATATATATAATATATTGCAACTCTCTACCAGACGTACAGTGAAATGTGTGCTTCGCTATCAAATAAACAGCTGAATCCATCCACATTTCACATATGTCAAGTAGAGTTTCTATACAGTAAATACATGGCTTTGTTAAATGAAACGTTTTTTTCTTAGGGTGAAGCCCTAAGATATATTGTGGTAGCGTTATTTTCGATACACAACTAGCCTACCTCCCTAAAAAACACAATGCATTAACGCACTCCGCTAAACTGTTCTTACAATGCAGAAGACAGACGTAATATTTATGTGCATAGAGTGGACACGATTCTATAACGTTACAACATCATTGAATATGATGTTGAATAATTAGTTGTTAGCTAGCTAAACCTACCTTCAGAGTGTAAACTCTCTCCCCATTCTCGTTCAAGTAGAACTGCAGAAACATCGTGTCGAATAACTTGTGCTTTGTAAGTTATAAATAAGTGGACTTGTTAACTTTTATTTTACAGAAAATGTGCCTCTAATTGTTTCGTTCAGCGCTCCACGTGCTATTTTTCCTCCGAGTGTAGAAAGCGGATATACGTGAGGGGGGAAAAGTGCCTCTTGCACAAACCTAATCGTTTTTTTTCTTATTGGATGAGGTTTAGTTGGCATCCAATAAATGTTGCATTACCGCCACCTACTAGACTGGAGTATAACTCCTTTGCTTGAAAAAATAAATACAACAAATACCCTACCATCTAACACCACTTTATTTATAATAATAAAAACAATACCATACTTTGTCACATGCGCCGAATACAACAGGTTTAGACTTTACAGTGAAATGCTTACTTACAAGCCCTTAACCAACAACACAGTGTTAAGGAAAATAGGTGTCAAGTAAAAAATAGATAGGTAAAAATATAACAAAAAATGTAACTCATCTGATGTCAAGTCTCGAGACACCCAAATACCTTTCTGCAGCTACCACCACAACCTCGATTTTCTGCGACTTATGGATCCTTGCAGTACAGTTGATAACCATTGCTATAAATGCCAAAAGTCCAATCTTACTGAAACATATCACTTGTTGGTTTATCCCTACTCATACCACTCCTCTCAGGATCCCTCCACCTTTACCCATCTTTCTCTATTTTCTTCACTGCCTCAGCATATGACTTCTGCACTACTCTAACCCGGGAAACTTCAACCTGCCTCTCTCGCACAGGACAGTTCTGATCCTCATCCCCATGGGCACCCCTACAATTTACACATACCCATACTTTGTTTCATGCCCTCTGCACACTTCTCACACCTAGGAACCTCCCTCCTACACACTGCTGCCACATGCCCTTAAGTTTGACACCTGAAACAAGGTAATGTTTTTTTGGCACAAAAGCTACAGGATAACTTATATATCCTAACATCACTTTGTCGGGCAAAGACTCAAAATCAAAACTCAAAAGAACAGACAATGACTCCTGTTTTTCTGGCACTAGGACCGCACTCAATGAGCTGTATACGGCCATAAGCAAACAGGAAAAGGCTCATTAAGAGGCGGCGCTCCTAGTGGCCGGGGACTTTAATGCAGGGAAACTTAAATCCCTTTTACCTCATTTCTATCAGCACATTAAATGTAGAAAAATAAACTCAAGACCACCTTTACTCCACACACAGAGAAGCGTACAAAGCCCTCCATTTGGCAAATCTGACCATAAATCTATCCTCCTGATTCCTGCTTACAAGCGAAAACTAAAGCAGGAAATACCAGAGACTTGGTCCTTCAAAGAGTGGTCAGATGAAGCAGATGCTAAGCTACAGGACTGTTTTGTTAGCACAAATTGGAATATGTTCCGGGATTCTTCCAAGGGCATTGAGGAGTACATCACATCAGTCACTGGCTTCATCAATAAGTGCATTGATGATGTCATCCCCACAGTGACCGTACTTACATTCCGCTACCAGAAGCCATGGATTACAGGCAACATTTGCAATGAGCTAAAGAGTAGAGCTGCCGCTTTCAAGGAGCAGGAAGCTTATAAGAAATACCGCTATGCCCTCCAACGAACCATCAAACAGGCAAAGCGTAAATACAGGACTAATATTGAATCATACTACACCGGCTACAACGCTCGTCAAATGGGGCAGGGCTTGCAAACTATTACAGACAACAAAGGGAAGTACAGCCGCAAGCTGCCCAGTGACACGAGCTAAATTACTTCTATGCACGCTTCGAGGCAAGTAACACTGAAACATGCATGAGAGCATCAGCTGTTCCAGACGACTGTGTGATCACGGTCTCCGTAGCCAATGTGAGTAAGACCTTTAAACAGGGCAACATTCACAAGGCCGCAGGGCCAGACGGATTACCATGACGTGTACTCCAAGCATGCGCTGACCAACTGGCAAGTGTCTTCACTGAGAGTTTCAACCTGTCCCTGACTGAGTCTGTAATACAATCACATTTCAAGCAGACCACCATAGTCCCTATGCCCAAGAACACTAAGGAAACCTGCCTAAATGACTACCGACCCGTAGCACTCATGTCTGTAGCCATGTATAGCCAAGTGCTTTGAAAGGCCGGTCTTGGCTCACATCAACATCAACAACATTATCTCAGAAACCCTAGACCCACTCCAATTTGCATACCACCCCAACAGATCCACAGATGATGCAATCTTTATTGCACTCCACAGTGCCCTTTCCCACCTGGACAAAAGGAACACCTATGTGAGAATGCTATTCATTGACTACAGCTTAGCGTTCAACACCATAGTGCCCTCAAAGCTCATCATTAAGCTAAGGACCTTGGCTAAACACCTCCTTCTGCAACTGGATCCTGGACTTCCTGACAGTCCGCCCCCAGGTGGTAAGGGTAGGTAACAAAAACATCCGCCACGCTGATCCTCAACATGGGGGCCCCTCGGGTGCGTGCTCAGTCCCCTCCTGTACTCCCTGTTCACTCATGACTGCATGGCCAGGCACGACTCCAACCCCACCGTGGTAGGCCTGATCACCGACAACGATGAGACAGCCTATAGGGAGGAGGTCAGAGACCTGGCCGTGAGGTGCCAGGACAACAACCTCTCCCTCAACGTGATCAAGACAAAGGTGACGATTGTGGACAACAGGAAAAGGAAGACAGAACACGCCCCCATTCTCATCAACGTAGTGGAGCAGGTTGAAAGCTTCAAGTTCCTTGGTGTCCACATCACCAACAAACTATCATGGTCCAAACACACCAAGACAGTCGTGAAGAGGGCACGACAAAGCCTAAAAAGATTTGGCATGGGTCCTCAGATCCTCAAAAAGTTCTACAGCTGCACCATCAAGAGCATCCTGACTAGTTGCATCACTGCCTGGTATGGCAACTGCTTGGCCGCCGACTACAAGGCACTACAGAGGGTAGTGCGTACGGCCCAGTACATCACTGGGGCCAAGCTTCCTGCCATCCAGGACCTCTAAATCAGACAGTGTCAGAGAAAGGCCCTAAAAAATGTCAAAGACTCCAGCCCCCCTAGTCATAGACTGTTCTCTCTGCTACCGCACAGCAAGCGGTACCCGGAGTGCCAAGTCTAGGTCCAAAATGCTTCTTAACAGCTTCTACCCCAAAACCATAAGACTCCTGAACAGCTAATCAAATAGCTTACCAAACTATTTGCATTGCCCTTCTCCCTCTTTTATGCTGCTGCTACTCTCTGTTTATTATCTATGCAGTCACTTTAACTGTACCTACATTTACATATTACCTCAATTACCTTGACTAACCGGTGTCCCCGCACATTGACTCTGTACCGGTACCCCCTGTATATAGCCTCGATACTGTTATTTTACTGCTGCTCTTTAATTATTAGTTACTTTTATTTTATTAGTTACTTTTATGTTATTATTATTATTAGTTACGTCTATTTTTTCCTTAACATTTTGTTTTTTACTGCATTGTTGGTTAAGGGCTTGTAAGTAAGCATTTCACTGTAAGGTTGTATTTGGTGCATGTGACAAATACAATTTGACCTCCAATACTTCGCCCTCATTCACTTCCAATTCCTTTCCTGTCTTCAACTCACTCCGCTTACACTTTCTACCATTCTTCTTTAACAAACCATCTCCCCTTTTCCCACCATTTTTAACCAACTCAAGCTCACCCTCTTCCTTCCTCTCTCTCTCTTAGACCTCATCTGCCTCTCTTTTTCCCTCCCTTCCTCCTCCGTATTCCATGTATAAGTTTCCTTACAGAGGGTAGACTGACTGCATCACTTCTTTTCAAAAGAAACATTGTGTTGAAAATCCCAAATTGTTTGCATAGTCAACTTACACACAGCTCTGACACACACTTATGCCACCAGGGGTCTTTTCATAGTCCCCAAATCCAGAACAAATTCAAGAAAACGTACAGTATTTTATAGAGCTCTTACTGCATGGAACTTCCATCTCATATTGCTCAAATAAACATCAAACCTGGTTTCAAAAATTCAGATAGAGCAATACCTCGCGGCACAACGACTCGCCCCTATTTGACCTAGATATTTGTATGTATGCATTGATATGTGGGCTACGTGTGCCTTTTTAAAAATGTATGTAGTTTTGTCCAAAATACCAATAATACTGCACTTCTCCTGACATACATCTTGTTCTTGCCTTGTCAAGGGATGCCGTTTAACCGGCTGTCACAATCTCCTAAATTGAGTTTTATTTGCAGTTCTCATACTTGAAAGAGTTTTCATAGGATAATATTATTTCAGTCAATCATTAAATCACATGTAATGTTCTCTTGTTAGAATGTTTTTTTTTGTCCTCAGAACGTTGGATCATCGTCAGTGACAGAAGGAGCCATGGTAGTCTATTTTTAGCCTATTCAAGTTGTCCAAATGTTCAGTGCTGGCTAAAAATACAGCATATTTTCCAGTCTCCAACCAAAGTTGGCTTTATTACATAGCTTACATAGTTGTTTTTTTGTGCAGCTAGGCTAGTTCTAATAGTACTATTGCAGGGAGAGATTGAGATGTTCACTGACTCAAATCCCACTAAATAAAAACTTCAAAGTTACAGTATGTTGGATATACTGTATGAAACCCCAGAGGCTGCATTAGAATGATCTCAGATACAAGGGAGGCAGACGCCGACCTAGCACAGATACTGTCAGATCAATCCCGTGTCTGTATCAGATCCACCTTTGATTCAGATAAACAAAGAGTCTAACCAAGTCCAGATACAGGCTAGTGCTACTCTCCCTCACTTAGATTATCATGGATTTGAATCTGTGCCACCTAATTCACAAGGGTAATCCGACCCAGTCCTGTTACAGCTAGAACAGCCAGTCCCAGCCACAGACCTTACATTCAAGACTAAGACCAATCTCTCTTCTCCGGCTATATCATATCTGGTGTTTTACTTCGGACCAGAACCAGGTGCAGTGACTCTGCAGTCTGACTCAAGGACAGGGACAGAGTCATTGAAGGCTCCCACTTGCGACGCCTTCAACATCACCCTGTTTCACACCTCTCACCCATAAAGCCTCAGCAGCCTCCATCCATATCTAATGGCCCTTCAAAGATAATCTGTCACTCAACCCTTATCCCAAGCTGCCCACTTCTGGATATAGCTCTCCCCCCAGACCAAAAAAATATTGATTTCAAAGTTTAAATCTAGAATCCTAAGTCGCTCTATCCATTTTTGGGCTTGCAAATTAATGATATTTAGCCATTGATTTTTTTAGAGTATAACTTAGAAATGCCTCATGAGATTAGTTCAACTGTCGTACCCGATCAGAACCTAAAAATATTGTTTTACTCCAATGTTTGTAAACAATGTAAATGTAAACAAACAATGTACAGCCTCAAAACGATAATGTTGATATCATGGATGGTAAGTCCTTGCATCCATAGCTCTGTCTATGAATGTGAGTGGTTACATTTCTCCAGGCACATCCTTTAGCTTTTTACCAAAACCGAGGCGGAATAACCGCTTTGTTATTGTTTCATTAAGGATTCCAGCTTTAACAAAACCTTACAGCTCTATGCACAAGGACACATTTTAAACAACTCCCACTGAACATTTTACAAAAACGCATTTACAGGAAGAACTGTTCAGATGCAAAGTATGGTAACAGAATTTCTGTCAAATCTCTCAGTTTATGTGATTATGTTTTCCAAACACTTCAATATTTGCTCTGAATTCAAATATGTCTGCAATAAGAATTGGGTTTTTAGCTTTGTCATGACACCTCGACTTTGAAAACATCTCTTTTGGTTATTGAACTACAGTAAGTGAGGTGGATTTACATCCGGTAACAGAATTACAGTAACGGAATTATATTATGGGTCCCTGATCTGTACCATACAAAAATGCATTATTATGGATATGAATGTCATTCTCTTCATGTATCCTAAATGGGTACCCAAAAGTAGAAATATTCAATATCCTCCTTTAAACATCACAGCATACTTTAAAGATATATGGTGCATAAAAATCAGCAGAGGGTGGCCAGCAGAGAAAGGTGGGATTGGCTGGGGGAAGCTGAGGGTTGCGATGTGTAATTGGAGACAAGTGGGGGTGGAGTTGCCGGGCAGGGGATATAATGACAGTCAAAGATAAAAGTAAAAAAATAAGGCCAAAATAAAACAAAAAGTACGTTTGAATGACACCGAGGGGCAACGTTGTTACAGCTAATGCCTGTTTGCCTGAGGCTGATGCCGCGCAGGTGTTTGTACACATGCATATACACACACACTCATTCAAACGCACAACCGTGCACATACACGGACACACACACATGTAAATAGTGCCATACATGTACTCAAACATATTCAGTTGGCCTTGCTGTTATGATTTTTGTTGTCCTTGATGTCTTTTGTATTGTTGTTTTCCTTTGTCTTTTTTTATTTTGTTCATTTTGTTGGTTGTTGGGGAAGGTGGGGGGAGCTTGGGCCGGTGGCTGATGGGGACCCTAACCAGCGACATGTTTTTGACCTTGTGGGAGATATGTCGACGTGCCGTTGAGCAGGGCGCTGACCCTGGTTGCTCCTGTGGGTCGCTCTGGATGGGAGTCTGTTAGATTACGGAATCTAATGTAAATGTTGAGCGGCTTCACTGCAAGTAGATTGTACGTTTTAATACTCAATAATAAGAAATAAAATATGCTCCTTTGCATATTTGGCTACTATTCTAATGAGCTACGCACCCAAACAAGACCACATTTGGTTGGTCTGGACCAGACCAAATCTGAACCAATCATAGACATCTATGTTTCACAAGTTTGGACAGTACATCACAGTAAAGCTCAGTAGAGTTCAGTACAGTAGTTCAGTAAAGTAGATACAGTACATTATACTATACTCTAGTGTAGTGTGCTCTACTGTACTTAACTCGACTGTACACTACTGAACTATGGTCAACTTTTCTTTACTGTACTGTTCTCTAGTTTACTGTGCTGTCCAAACTTCTGAAACACAGACGTCTATGATTGGTTCAGATTTGGTCCGGCCAGGGAGAACGGACCAAATTTCAACTACTTTTCAATGTCTAAGGATGCCGTGTCGGTTGGTCGGTGCTCAGTGGGTGAGGATGCGTGTTACAGTAAATGGAAAGAGGGTAAGTGTTACGTGTCATGGTAGTCACCTGTAAGAGCCATGAGAGGTGTCATTAACTGGAGAGAGAGTGAGAGGGAGGGGTTGTCCAGACTGTAACACTCTTGCTTTGACCCCCAGACGACAGAAAGAGAAAGAAAACAGTTATGACCTGAACATAACAGTATGCTAGTAGAAGGGAGGACAGACAGTAGCAGGTGTCTGACCCAACTGTGGTTTGTGACTACTATGATTCCCCATTGTAGCCATTTCAATTGCAGTAATTTGATTTGGTAAAAGAATTACACATTTTAATCACTTAATAATTCAGTAAAATAAACTCAGCAAAAAAATTAACGGCCCTTTATCAGGACCTTGTCTTTCAAAGACAATTCATAAAAATCCAAATAACTGCACAGATCTTCATTGTAAAGGAGTTTAAACACTGTTTCCCATGCTTGTTCAATGAACCATAAACAATTAATGAACATGCACCTGTGGAACAGTTGTTAAGACACTAACAGCTTACAGACGGTAGGCAATTAAGGTCACAGTTATGAAAACTTAGGACACTAAAGAGGCCTTTCTACTGACTCTGAAAAACACCAAAAGAAAGATGACTAGGGTCCCTACTCATCTGCGTGAACTTGCCTTAGGCATGCTGCAAGGAGGCATGAGGAATGAAGATGTGGCCAGGGCAATAAATTGCAATGTCCATACTGTGAGACGCCTAAGACAGCGCTACAGGGAGACAGGACGGACAACTGATCGTCCTTGCAATGGCAGACCACGTGTAACAACACCTGCACAGGATCGGTACATCCGAACATCATACCTGCGGGACAGGTACAGGATGGTAACAACAACTGCCCGAGTTACACCAGTAACGCACAATCCCTCCACCAGTGCTCAGACTGTCCGCAATAGCCTGTGAGAGGCTGGACTGAGGGCTTGTAGGCCTGTTGTAAGACAGGTCCTCACCAGACATCACCGGCAACAACGTCGCCTATGGGCACAAACCCACTGTCGCTGGACCAGACAGGACTGGCAAAAAGTGCTCTTCACTGACGAGTCGCGGTTTTGTCTCATCAGGGGTGATGGTCAGATTCCCGTTTACTGTCGAAGGAATGAGCGTTACACCGAGGCCTGTACTCTGGAGCGGGATCGATTCGGAGGTGGAGGGTCCGTCATGGTCTGGGGCTCATTGAACTGAGCTTGTTGTCATTGCAGGCAATCTCAATGCTGTGCATTACAGGGAAGACATCCTCCTCCCTCATGTGGTACCCTTCCTGTAGGCTCCCCCTGACATGACTCTCCAGCATCACAATGACACCAGCCATACTGCTCGTTCTGTGCGTGAATTCCTGCAAGACAGGAATGTCAGTGTTCTGCCATTCCCAGCGAAGAGCCCAGATCTCAATCCCATTGAACACATCTGGGACCTGTTGGATCAGAGGGTGAGGGCTAGGGTCATTCCCCCCAGAAATGTCTGGGAACTTGCCTTGGTGGAAGAGTGGGGTAACATCTCACAGCAAGAACTGGCAAATCTGGTGCAGTCCATGAGGAGGAGATGCACTGCAGTACTTAATGCAGCTGGTGGCCACACCAGCTACTGACTGTTACTTTTGATTTTGACCCCCCCTTTGTTCAGGGACACATTATTCAATTTCTGTTAGTCACATGTCTGTGGAACTTGTTCAGTTTATGTCTGAGTTGTTGAATCTTATGTTCATACAAATATTTACACAGTTTGCTGAAAATAAATGCAGTTGACAGTGAGAGGACATTTCTTTTTTTGCTGAGTTTACAACTAATTGGTAGGTCTACCTTTACTTGTTACTTCTATGAACTTTCATTATCCTCCCTCCCCATGAGGATGA
The DNA here is from genome assembly GCF_029448725.1 of Salvelinus fontinalis. Classification (NCBI taxonomy): domain Eukaryota; kingdom Metazoa; phylum Chordata; class Actinopteri; order Salmoniformes; family Salmonidae; genus Salvelinus; species Salvelinus fontinalis. The sequence continues at coordinate 32,229,757 of NC_074675.1, forward strand.
TACATATGTGGGGTTTTGGTAACAGAATTACAAGGCATAAGGCAAATAATTTCTCCAAAACTAAATATAAGTGTAGATATTAGTTGGCAGGGGTCATTACTTAAACAATATTGTGTTTTGCTGTATTTCTAATACCCTTTAAGACTTTTTCTGGTAAATGTTGTCAAAGACCCGTATTTCCATCTGTTTGACAAGAAATCAAAGCCTATAAATCAAATTTGTATATGCCTTAATTTCTCAAAATTATAGACTCTTAGATTTCATTTGTAATCCAATTTGACACGCTCCTATGAACATCACGTTTGTGCTCATGGGTCCTTTCACATGGAAATTCCCATTTACATGACTTCAGTGACTCTGAATAAAATGAGATTACACACAGCTTGTCAAAACAGTGATGTTATTAGTGGTTAAAAAAGTAATGTCAGCATCACAAATGGCACCCTATTCCCAAATCCCTATATTCTGCACTACATTTGACTTGAGGCCCATATGGCTCCGGTCAAAAGTAGTGTACTACATGAGGAATTTTCTAGTGTGAAAAGTGAGAATGGGACGAACTGGTAATTCAATTGCAGTAATTCGATTTGGTAACAGATTTACGAATTTTAATCACTTAATTCATTAACAAACTTGATATCAGTAAAAACAACTAATTGGTAGGTCTACCTTCATTGATGGTCAGTATGGTTGCGTTTTTAGTCACAAACATACTATGTGGCCGGGAAACAGGGAGTCATTTGAGATGTACCGTGTGTGTGTGTGTGTGTGTGTGTTCAACCCTAGATTCTTGAAGTTTGAGGTGACAGAAGAGCAGGGATAGAAAATTCAAAATAGCGAGTAAAGGAAAAAGATTTTAAAAAGGAAAAAAAGTGAAGTAGCTAGTTATAGGAGAAGAGGTGGAGAAAGTGATAGCAACCAAATACAAGACGGAACAGAAAATAAAAAGAGTCAAAAGGAGGAGACAAGCAACGAAAATTAGAAAACAAACAAGCTGAAGGGAAAGTGTGAGTCCAAGGCGACTACTGTTCCTAATATTAACACTGATAAACTGAAGGCGATACTGAAAGAACCTCAACAAGGACAAAGAAAACAGAGAGACGGTGAAACAACGAGTCGAGGCAAAGACGACAGAAAAGCAAAGTCCCGTGATGAGAGAAAAGAGGAAAAGCAAAACTGCAGAGAATAGGGGAAAGGAATTGACGAAAACAGCAACAATTGCCAAAAACGAGAAAGGGGATGAAGCAGAGGACAGAAAAGGCTAGTTATATTACAAGTCAGAGAAAGAAGGGTAACGTTTAGAGAACTGACTTTGTGGCTGTGGTAACCGCTGTGCCTGTTGTTCACATGCGTATCTGCCCTCTCATTGGCTGGAATGGTCCCACCTGATCTTGCCACATCCTGACAGCCTTCCATTGTTAGAGCGGCCACTTGAGTATCTGGTCACGAAGACTGCAGCAGTTTGTGATTAATAAACAATGCCATGCTAGTGGGTGGTGACATTCAAATAAAATCCAGCTCCGAAACGAAATGTAGGCTTAAAATAATTATTACGTAATATCATAGAAAGACACCGCATTCACGCACACTCACAAAGTGGGTAGTTCGGATTTGTCACTTCTAGCCAAAATATCTCATAATTTTGACTAAATCAACGACTTTTATTGACTTAAATTGTTGTGCAACACCATATGTAAACTTTCCAGTAAACTCTGGCCATTGTGTCTCGGCTCTAAAAAGTGGATTTCTACAGGTGTATGTGTATGTATAATACAATAAAAAATCTTGAGAATAGTCATTTCCATTTGGTTTATATATTTTGTTCTTTAAACAATACAAATTATTCACATACCACATCTCTTTCAAGCAGTACAAAATACAAGAACTCGTAATTTTATTAAAACATTACATTTATAAATAACTATTGTGATACTATTTTCACAGCATCTTGTTGATGAACAGACTCAGAACTGCGTGACATAATCATAGCTAGCTATGTACATTGTAAACAATATATAACTAATCTGAGACTCACACAAACTAGTCATGACATATTCCCTTTGACATCTATGGGGCTTACAGTAGATACTGTGGAGCTGCTTCGTGCAGGTTTTCTCCATTTCTCAAAACAGTGTAAGCGCCATAGAAATATAATTCCTAGAAGGGAATTTGCCATCAAAGTCAATTGGGTGTCATTGGAGACGTAGCCAGCAACAGACTAGCCTTCAGAGTACATAAATATAATTTCTAGAAGGGACATAGCCCTTCAGACCACAGCAATTAGACCGCCCAGTCAGGAATTCAATTACTATGCTTCAGAGTTCCTTCACTTAGTCATCCTTCTTCTGGGATAGAGCTGAGCTGTTATCAGCGGTTTTATAAAGCAAAGCCGATCTGTTGTCTTTAGGCAATCCTTCATTATTGTTTCCAACCTTCCCATTGATCAGAGGAGTCGATGGCGTTGTAGACTCTGCCCCCTCAGATGTGAGGTACTCGCTGATCAGCTTCTGATAGGTGGGATGGGTGGTCAGCACTCTGAACAGCTCCTCTGTAGAGATACAACAATGTAGCATTAGGGTTGTTGACAAGGATGTGGATCTCTCAACTTGTCTTTCCTTCAGTTCTCGCTACCTATCTCCTTGGCGCCTCAACTGTATTGGAGAAGGTCCACGGTCCCTCCCGTAAGACCTTCTCTAATGGGTTTTGAGAAGGAGGCAAGGAGAGAGGATGCGGGGGAATCGAGGAAAGATTAATTGAGAAAGAGCCAGTAGTTAGGGGCAGTCGGACGATCGCTCTTCTTTGAAACAGCTTGTGTCACTTGATCACAGACTTGGTTTCTGCTCAACAGCCACAACAAGTTTAATAATACAACACTAATAATCAAGGTAAGTTGGAATGGGCTGAAAGTAGCTGAGGGGTGAATTTAAAAACCCATGATCTATAATAGTTCTGACTGAAAACACTTTATATAATGTATACCGGATGTGTTTAAGTACCATCTATCCAGATGGACTCAAATAGCAAAAATATAGTTATGTAATTACGGTGTAAAAAAAAAACTACCATGTAAATAATGTGTAGAATATACATGTAACAAAAAGGATGGGTCCCCCAAAAAATAAGGATACGTTTATTTGATTAATCAAGTTGTTCATTCATGCTAGGGCACTGCATCGCAGCGCTAGCTGTACCACCAGAGACTCTGGGTTCGCGCCCAGGCTCTGTCGCAGCCGGCCACGACCGGGAGGTCCGTGGGGCGATGCACAATTGGCCTAGCGTCGTCCGGGTTTGGCCGGTAGGGATATCCTTGTCTCATCGCGCACCAGCGACTCCTGTGGCGGGCCGGGCGCAGTGCACGCTAACCAAGGTCGCCAGGTGCACAGTGTTTCTTCCAACACATTGGTGCGGCTGGCTTCCGGGTTTCAATGCGCGTTGTGTTAAGAAGCAGTGCGGCTAGGTTGGGTTGTGTTTCGGAGGACGCATGGCTTTCGACCTTCGTCTCTCCCGAGCCCGTACGGGAGTTGTAGCGATGAGACAAGATAGTAACTACTAACAATTGGATACCACGAAATTGGGGGAGAAAAAAGGGGGTAAAAAAAAGACAAATTTTGTTCATTCATTTAAATGTAAATTATGTTAATATAGATTGGTGTCTTGCGTTCAGTGGGCGCGCCTCTCCGGGACAGTTCTGAGTACAGCTCCTCTGTGTGGTATTGAGGACTCCCCACTAGCGCCCCCATCAGGTCAGACACATCCACTGCAGTCAGACTGCCACTACCCTCTCTGTCATACAGCTGCAGACACACACACAGCAGAGTTTATATTGGGTTAAAAATATACAGTTTATGTAAGTATATAAAGTTAATATACAGTTTGTAAAATATTCAATTTAGAAAATACAGTACATACATACATTTACAGTGCATTCGAAAAGTATTCAGACCCCTGTATTTAATCCATTTCAGAATACGGCTGTAACGTAACAAAATGCGGAAAAAGTGAAGGGGTCTGAATACTTTCCGAATGCACTGTACAAATACACTGCATACAAACACATGTAAAATATACTATATATGTACAGTTTATAGGTTAAAGCGCCCTCTTTATACTGTATATACCGCCTGGTTTGTTACTCTGTTCTTAACCTGGATGCCAGTCTGTTTCTGCTCTCTTGCCAACTCCTGCTCGCTTGCCAAACATGTTGGAGTTGACAACCGCACAAACAGATCTGGGACCCAGGCTACGTACACACACTTTATAGGTTGAAATGCATAACTTCCTACCAGGTTTAACATGTACTCTAAACATTAACACAGGGGTTATGAATCCATTCTACACGTACACACACAAACACTGGGAGAGGTACTTACAGTGAAGGCGATGTGAAGGAGAGACTTGAAGTCCATAAAGCTGGAGACAGCAGCCACACTTAGATAGATCTGTCTGAGATCCACCTTGTCATCCTGCAACGCAACACACACACGTTTACATGCACACCAATATCCCGTTATTACTTGGGATATTCAAGTACACTGTTTTTGAGTTGACGCATATAAAACATCAAATCCTGTTTACAATAACCCGAAAAAGTTTGTATCCCGGTTATGTGAAACCAGGAAAAGATGCCTGAAATATGTTGATCTTAGACGGAATAGTGTGGCACGTTCGCCGTAGTCAATGTGAGTAAGACCTTTAAACAGGTCAATATTCACAAGGCCACAGGGCCAGATGGATTACCAGGACGTGTACTCCGAGCATGCGCTGACCAACTGGCAAGTGTCTTCACTGACATTTTCAACCTGTCCCTGACTGGGTCTGTAACGCCAACATGTTTCAAACTGACCACCATAGTCCCTGTGCCCAAGAACACGGAGATAACCTGCCTAAATAACTACCGACCCGTAGAACTCACATCTGTAGCTATGAAGTGCTTTGAAAGGCTGGTGTGGCTCATAACACCATTATCCCAGAAACACTAGACCCACTCCAATTTGCATACTGCCCCAACAGATCCACAGATGATGCAATCTCTATTGCACTCCTTTCCCACCTGGACAAAAGGAACACCTATGTGAGAATGCTATTCATTGACTACAGCTCAGCGTTCAAAACCACAGTGCTCGCAAAGCTCATCACTAAGCTAAGAACAACTGGGACTAAACACCTTCCTCTGCAACTGGATCCTGGACTTCCTGACGGGCCGTCCCCATGTGATAAGGGTAGGTAAAAACACATCCGCCACGCTGATCCTCAACACAGGGGCACCTCAGGGGTGCGTGCTCAGTCCCCTCCTGTACTCTCTGTTCACTCATGACTGCACGGCCAGAACACCATCATCAAGTTTGCCGATGACACAGTGGTAGGCCTGATCACCGACAACATGCAATGTGGTGCCAGGACAACAACCTCTCCCTCAACGTGAGCAAGACAAAGGAGATGATTGTGGACTACAGGAAAAGGCGGGCCGAACAGGCCCCCATTAACATCGACGGGGCTGTAGTGGAGCGGGTCGAGAGTTTCAGGTTCTTTGGTGTCCACATCACCAACGAACTATCATAGTCCAAACATACCAAGACAGTCGTGAAGAGGGCACAACAAAACCCTTTCCCCCTCAGGAGACTGAAAAGATTTGGCATGGGTCCCCAGATCCTCAAAAGGTTCTATAGCTGCACCATTGAGAGCATCCTGACCGATTGCATCACCGCCTGGTACGGCAACTGCTCGACATTCGTAAGGCGCTACAGAGGGTAGTGCAAACGGCCCAGTACAACACTGGGGTAAAGCTTCTTGCCATCCAGGACCTATATAATAGGCGGTGTCAGAGGAAAGCCCATAAAATTGTCAGACTCCAGTCACCCAAGTTATAGACTGTTTTCTCTGCTACCGCACAGCAAGTGGTACCGGAGCGCCAAGTCTAGGACCAAAAGGCTCCTCAACAGCTTCTACCCGAAGCCATAAGACTGCTGAATAATTCATAAAATTGCCACCGGACAATATACATCAACACCCCCCCCCCCCCTCCTTTTGTACACTGCTGCTACTCACTGTTTATTATCTATGCATAGTCACAACACCCCCACCTACATGTACAGATTACCTCAACTAACCTCTACCCCCGCACACTGACTCGGTACCGGTGCCCCCTGTACAACAGCCTTGTTATTGTGTTACTTTTTATTATAGTCTACTTGGTAAATATGTTCTTCTTCTTGAACTGCACTGTTGGTTAAGGGGTTGTAAGTAAGCATTTCACGGTAAAGTCTACACTTGTTGTATTCGGCGCATGTGACAAATAAAGTTACTTTCCTAATGCACTGTACTATTACATTTAACCAATATGAAAGTCAATTAGGAATATTCGGTATATTCACAGATTCCATGGATACTCGTGAACAGGATATCAAAAGGTACATGTAAACAGCTTATCCCGAATAAGACCTTAAGCGGAATATGAGTTAGTAGCCGGAATACTTTGTGCATGCAAACGTTGTCACTATTACACAAACACAGAAACAAAGTACACACAACACCAAGAAATACTCAAATGTACTGCACACACACGCTTGACGCTGGAGGACAATGTTACCTCAGAGTACTTTACCTTTGAATAGAGACCACAGATCTTAGCAGCAGTCTGTCTGTCAGTCAGTCCCATAAGAGGGACCAGCTCATCCACAACAGCCCTCCAACCCTGTTCTGACTGACACCGGTCAATCATCTGAGTTAGTGCCGCCTCAACCTCTGACTTTCTGAGACTGAGGATGGCGAGGGGGAGATGGAAGGAGAGAAACAGATTGAAGGGGAAAGAAATGAGAAAGGGAGGTTTCTAAATGACAATTTAAGAAGCACTGCACACAAGAATAGAGAGCACCTGCGTAGTTACGATCAAACACAAAGCCATAGATAAAATAGCCTACATATAGTGCATTCTGAAAAAGTATTCAGACAACTGGGCTTTTTCCACATTTTGTTACGTTACAGTCTTACATGCTGACCAGACCGGAAACGTCGCCTGCGCGAGCGTCGCAAAATATATTTAGAAATCCATGTTTTTTAATTATTGCGCGCGCCAATGAGAGTCTGCGATGCCAAGGGCTAAAATAGAACTCCTTTCTATTTCTGACGCAGATCGCGCTGCAAGTCCTGCCTCTCCCATCTCCTCATTGGTTTATAGAAGCAGATACCCACGTGCCATCTCCTCATTGGTTATACCCACGTGGGTGATTGAAAGACGAAATGTTTTGCCGGTAGTCGTGGTAATACTATAAAAGTTGATGCCAATCACCATATAAGTTCAAAGATGAAAAAGCCTGGAAGGAGGAGAGATGACTAGAAACGATTCAGTTGGCCATTTTATGTGTGGATTAATTGGCGGAGTAGAGGAGCTTGTGCATTTCAGGTAAAATAACAACTCGATGTTTATATCCCAGGACAAATTAGCTAGCAACAGCAAGCTAGCTAAATAGGACAAATTAGCTAGCAAGTGCAAGCTAACTAGCTAAATTGCCATACATGTTTAATGCTTTTCGACCTGTCCCCAAATAAATGTCATTGGTTCAGAGTTTGTTTTGCTATTTTAACCTGTGTGTCGTGATCGCGTTTGGTGTAGGGGGACAAAATAAATGTATGCACGATGGCGCACGCAGCCGGTTTGGGTTCCGTGTTACTGTAAAATTTATTAAATTGTTGTTCTCATCAATCTACACACAGCACCCCATAATGACAAAGCAAAAATAGGTTTTTAGAAATGTTTGCAAATTTCACAAAAAAAAATCTGAAATATCACATTTACATAATTATTCAGACTCTTCACTCAGTACTTTGTCGAAGCACCTTTGGCAGCGATCACAGCACACAGCTGTGTCTTCTTGGGTATGACGCGTCAAGCTTGGCACACCTGTATTTGGGGAGATTCTCCCATTCTTCTCTGCAGATCTTCTCAAGCTCTGTCAGGTTGGATGGGGTGCGTCACTGCACAGCTATTTTTCAGGTCTCTCCAGATACGTTTGATCTGGTTCAAGTCCGGGCTCTGGCTGGGCCACTCAAGGACATTTAAAGACTTGTCCCAAAGCCACTCCTGCGTTGTCTTGGCTGTGTGCTTAGAGTCGTTGTCCTGGTAGAAGGTTAACCATCTCTGTACTTTGCTCTGTTCATCTTTTCCTCGATCCTGATTAGTCTCCCAGTCCCTGCCACTGAGAAAAATCCTCACAGCATGATGCTGCCACCACCATGCTTCACCGTAGAAATGGTGCCAGGTTTCCTCTAGACGTAATGCTTGGCATTTATGCCAAAGAGTTCAATCTTGGTTTCATCAGACCAGAGAATCTTGTTTCTCATGGTCTTAGGTGCCTTTTGGCAAACTCCAAGCAGGCCGTCATGTGCCTTTTACTGAGGAGTGGCTTCCGCCTGGCCACTCTGGCTGTCTGGCCTGATTGGTGGACTGCTGCAGAGATGGTTGTACTTCTGGATGGTTCTCCCATCTCCACAGAGGAACTCTGGAGCTCTGTCAGAGTGACCATCAGGTTTTTGGTCACCTCCCTGACCAAAGCCCTTCTCCCCCGATTGCTCAGTTTGGCCTGGCAGCTCTAGGAAGAGTCTTGGTGGCTCCAAACTTCTTCCAGGCCACTGTGTTCTTGGGGAGCTTCAATGCTGCAGAAATGTTTTGGTACACTTCCCCAGATCTGTGCCTCGACACAATCCCGTCTCGGAGCTCTACGGACAATTACATTGACCTCATGGCTTGGTTTTTGTTCTGACATGCACTGTCATCTGTGGGACCTTTTATTGACAGGTATGCGCCTTTCCAAATCATGTCCAATTAATTGAATTTACCACAGGTGCACTCCAATGAAGTTTTAGAAACATCTTTAAGATGATCAATGGAAACAGGATGCACCTGAGCTCAATTTCAAGTCTCATAGCAAAGGTTCTGAATAGTTATGTAAATATGTTTTGTAATACATTTGCAAAACCTTCTTTCACTTTGTCATTATGTGTGTTGAGGGAAAAAATATTTAATCCATTTTAGAATAAAGCTGTAAAGTAACAAAAATGTGGAAAATCCTTTCCGAATGTCCTGTATACAGGCAACTCACAAAATAATGGAAACACCTGAGTCAATGAGGGGAACAATGTATTTTGAAAGCAGTGCTTCTACACAGGTGTGGTTCCTGAGTTAATTAACATCCCATCATGCTTAGGGACATGTATAAAAATGCTGGGCAGGCCATTATTTTATCTACCATGGCTATGCCCCCATTGGATGGCTATGCCTCCATCCACAGAGTACAATAAGTCACTGAAAGGTTTGATGAGCATGAAAACGATGCCGTCTCAGTCGCCAGATGTCAACCCAATTGAACACTTATGAGAGATTCTGGAGTGGTGCCTGAGACAGGGTTTTCCACCACCATTAACAAAACACCAAATTATGACATTTCTCGTGGAAGAATGGTGTCGCAACCCTCTGATAGAGTTCCAGACACGTGTAGAATCTATGCAAAGTTTAATTGAAGCTGTTCTGGCTCACGGTGGCCTAACGCCCTTTATGTTGGCGTTTTCTTAATTTTGGCAGTTACTTGTATGTGTATATTGTCATGGCTTCAGTTCCTAGATTCTAAAGTAGCCATTTCTATAGAAGCTTTGCAGGCACGTTTCCAACGTGAATTCGCATTAATGACTTGAGAGCGTTGATAGATATGTATTACTCACAATGTACGGGTTGTCACAGTTTAATATATTTTTGTAAATATAAAAATGTGATAAGACATTCGTAAACTGTTTTTCTGTAGCATCTTCCAAGGCCCGTCACACCTGTTCAAACTCAACACTAACAGCATCTCCCCATAATCCCTTTATTCTACTCCTACAGGTAAGCCACACAGGTGACCACCAGGTGTAACTAACAAAATAGGAAGTTACCATATACAGAAGTTTTCATACATTCTATACACAGTAACAAACAAGTTCTATACACTTTCTTTTCTAATACAAAATGGTTATTGTTATATGACTCTGCGCACACACACACACACAATTGATAGAACACATATGTATGACTCCACACAGGCACACAAACCACAGGTGACTGGTGGCACTTTAATTGGGGGGGACTGGCTCATAGTAATGGCTGGAGCCGAGTGTACTTAACGGTATAAAAACAAATCAAACAGATTGATACCAATTCATTTACTCCATTCCAGCCATTAATATGAGCCGTCCTCCCATCACCAGCCTCCTGTGACACACACGTCTTTTACCCGTCTTTGTGCAGCAGTGAGAGGGTTTCTCTGGCTGGGGGTTCTAGGGGGAGGGAGAGCCCCCCTAGCATTCTGGTAGGAACACGCCCCTCCATCACATGGTCTGTAGCTGGGATACCCAGAGTCCTGAAACACATAGGAGATGATACTGTTAGACCACACACACACACACACACACACACACACACACACACACACACCTCTCGTTCACATAAGCAGTGCCTACTACTTACTTAAACTGCATATTGTTTACTAATCGTACTACATATTTAGTCAAAACTAACGCAGTAAGCAACAAATATCAGCATACTAGGCTGAGCCTACTGAGAATGCATCATCTAATGCGCAATTCTACTAGATGAAAAGCGTAAATGAGCATGACATCCTGGCATTTAAACCATACTCATTCTTTTCTTCTCAAAAAGCCTACAATTTAAAACGCAAGTACAGGTATTCGTACACAGCCATAGTCTTTAGCTGTGATACCCAGGACCCTGACAAGCTCAAAAAGGTAAACTCAATACTGTTAGAATTTTTTAACCAGGAAGGGCTCATTGAGATTTAAAATCTCTTTTTCAAGAGCGTCCTGGCCAAGATAGGCAGCACCAAGTCATTACAAAAATTACAGACAGACAACATGAAAAACTACAAGTAATCTAGTAAAAACCATTGAATTCACAAGAGTATAACAATATCAAAAACAGCACATTAAAAACATTGACAGGTCAGGGAATCAGCCTCAAAATCCTTCATCAGTGATTTAAAAACACCAATCGGGACAAGTTCTTCCAGTTTAAAATTATTTTGTAAGGTGTTCCAAGACGATGGCGCAGAGTACATAAAAGACCTTTTACCAAATTCAGTTCGGACATTTGGAACAGTTAGCAGGATAAAGTCGAGCGAACGAAGAGAGTACCCACCACATTTCTGAACAATAAAAATGCCCAAATAAAAAGGTAGCAAACCCAAAATGGCTTTGTAAATAAAAGTATACCAGTGACTGAGCCTACGAGTGACTAGAGAAGGCCAGCCAACCCTGGTATACAAAGTGCAGTGGTGCGTAAGGGTTTTGCAGTTTAAAATAAATCTCAAAGTGCCATGGTAAAGAGTGTCAATTGATCTCAAACACTGAGCGGAAGCATTCATATATAAAATATCCCCATAAAGGCATAAATGTAGCTGATACTAGCCTCCTTCTGGTTTCAAAAGAAAAACAGGCCTTATTCCTAAAATAAAAACCCAATTTCAGCTTCAATTTTTTTTGTAAGTTGTTGAATATGCAATTTAAAAGAGAGGCTGTCATCAATTATAATTCCAAGATATTTATATGAGGTTACAACCTCAATCTCCTTGCCCTGACAGGTAGTAATAGGTGAAAGGTTCAGAGGTCTATTTCTTGCATTAGAAAACACCATTAGTTTAGTTTTGTCAGTATTGAGGATAAGCTTCAATTGACACAAGGCATGTTGAACAGTATAAAAAGCAGTTTGCAAGTTCTGGAAAGATTTTGTAAGAGATGAGGCACAACAGTAAATAACAGTATCATCAGCATAAAAATGAAGTTGTGCATTTTGGACATTTTTGTCTAAATCATTTATATAAATAGTGAATATGAGAGGACCAAGTACAGAGCCTTGGGGCACACCATTCAGGGCAGACAATTTAACAGACATAAGCCCATCAAATTGAGTGCACTGAGTTCTATCAGACAGATAGTTAGCAAACCATGCAACTGCATGCTCCGAAAGACCTACACTCAACAATCTCTGCCTTAGTATAGCATGATCAACTGTATCAAAAGCCTTATAGAGATCAATAAAAAGTGAGACACAGTGCTGTTTTTTGTCAAGGGCTTCAGTGATATCATTTAAAACCTTCATGGCTGCTGTAATTGTGCTATGCTTCTTCCTGAAGCCCGATTGGTACATAGATAAAATAGAGTTAGTAAATAAAAACTCTTTTAGCTGTTCACTTACAAGGGTTTCAAGTATTTTCACCAGGGGTGACAGCTTTGAGATTGGCCTATAATTATTTAAAATAGTTGGATCTCCCCCTTTTAAAAGTGGTAGGACAAATGCTGATTTCCAGATATTTGGAATTTCATTGCATATCTGTTCAATCTAACCCTGGAATGTAAGTGGTTCAGCTATGAAATCAGCTGCCAGGTTTAAAAAGCAGGGATCCAAAAGATCAGGACCTGCAGGCTTTCTTTGATCTAAGGATTTCAGGGCTTTATGTACCACCTGCACTGAGAATGTCAAAAAGCTAAAAGTTTGACCAGCTCTCACTGGTTCATCCACACAGGGTTGTACAGAGACAGAGGACACTGGTTCATCCACACAGGGTTGTACAGAGACAGAGGACACTGGTTCATCCACACAGGGTTGTACAGAGACAGAGAACACAATCAAACAGCCTACCAGATGATACAAAGTGCTCATTGAAACAATTCAGCATTTCAGTTTTGTCATATATAGCAACAGAGTCCTTCAAAACACATGACGGTAATTCATTAACATTACTGTTACCAGACATAGACTTAATAGCATTCCAAAACTTTCTAGGGTCATTCAGGTTATCAGTGGTAACAGACATAAAATATTCAGACTTGGCCTTCCTGAGAAGAAAAGAACGCTTGTTTCTTAACTGCCTAAAAATAAGCCAATCAGCATCAGAACAAGATTTCCTTGCTTTAGCCCAGGCTAGATTACGGTCGTGAATAATACAAGACAGCTCAGAAGAAAACCATGGATTATCCCGCCCTTTAACCCTGAACCTGTGGAATGGGGCATGTTTGTTTACTATTTGGAAAAAAAACATCATGAAAGAATATCCAGGCAGTTTCCACATCAGGGATAAGCTCAATCTTGCTCCAGTCAAAATAAAACAAATCATGAAAGAAAGCCTGCTCATTAAAACACTTCAAATTTCTCTTACGAATAAAACGTGGATTTGTCTTTGGAACCTTAGGATTTCTAACAGCAACAACAGCACAATGGTCACTTAAATCATTACAAAAAACACCAACCGCAGAATATTTATGTGGAACATTTGTCAATATCAAATCAATCAGGGTAGATTTATCTGGGCATTTAAGATTTGGGCGAGTGGGTGAGTTAATCAACTGGGTAAGATTCATAGAATTACAAAACATTTTTAAATCATCATACACCGGCTTTAACCAACACCAGTTGAGATCACCAATCAAGATCATTTCACTGTAAAGAAGTTTAGACATAAGGTGCATCAAAGAAGAAAATGCATCATGAAAGAAAGTAACACACATACAGCAACAACAAACACACACCTCAAGAAGACGGAGCCCAAAGATGAGATACACATACATTACAAGCAGAAATTCTGTGTGAACTTACTTGGCCATGAGTTTCTGGACGTTGTCTGCATACAGGTTAGGGTCATCCTTCTCTTCCTGAGAGGGGGTGTATACTGGCAGATACTGTAACCAAATCAGAGTACAGGATATTAATACAAGTACCGTAGCCAATAAGAGAACATTAAATTTATAATTTATAGTGACAGGTAATACAGGCAATCAGAACAGGATATTAATACTGACAGGTAATATCGCCAATAAGAGAAGAGGACATTTACACTGACAGCCAATCTGAAAACAGAATACTATCATACCTCAATGGTAACGTTAGTGTAGAGCTGAGAGCAGGTGTGCCACAGTGTCTCAATCCTGGAGGGAAAAACACCCATCAGTGAAATAACATTCAGAAAAAGCGCATTTCCAATGTTATAGATAACGAAGTTGAATGATTATCATATTTAAAAAATATATATAGAATTTAGATGATGCCTTACCAGGTTGTGCCCTTGTGGGTCCAGCGCACAGTATCCTAGAAAAATAAGCAATTTTTCTTTTAAACTCACATGTGCAGACAGTACGTCACCTGATTATGTTCAGATCATTGCACAGGTCACCCAGTTCAAAGCACACCCTGTACAGGCATGCTGTTGCACCATTAGAGTTCCAACATGCACAAAGATTAACAACAGTGCCCTCCACTAATATTGGCACCCTTGGTAAATATGAGCAAAACATCTCTGCTATTTATCCTCTTGGTCTTTCATTCAAAATATTCACAAAAATCAAACCTTTAATTGAAGTACAATTATTGAAAAAAATAAATGTGAAATAAATGACAAATATTTTTATCCGAAACAATTATTGGCACCCCTAGAAATTCTTATGAGTAAAATATAACTGAAGTATATACCCATTCATATTTTACGTTTTTAAGTTCACTTGAGTGATTAGGAACACTTAAGTGGTAAGCCATGACTTTCCTGTTTCACTGGGGTATAAATATGAGGTGACACACAGGCCAAGTTCCCATAGTCATCCATTACTATGGGAAAGACCCGAGAATACAGTAATGATGTGTGACAAAGGGTTGTTAAGCTGCACAAACCAGAAAATGGCTATAAGAAAAAAGCTCAAAGGTTGAAAATGACCATTTCTACTATCAGGGCAATAATTTAAAGCAACTGGAGATGTTAACAATCGGCCTGAAAGAGGACGTGTGTCTATATTGACCCCACGCACAGTGAGGAGGATGGTTCGAGTGGCCAAAAAATCTCCAAGGATCACAGCTGGAGAATTGCAGACGTTAGTTGGGTCTTGGGTCAGAAAGTTTCCAAAACTACGACCACCACAAGTTGTTTGGGAGGGTTGCCATAAAAAAAAGCCTTTGCTGTCAAACAACAAACTCAAGCGCCTACATTTTGCCAAATGTTACTGGAACTTTCAATGGGACTGGGTTCTATGGTCAGATGAGACCAAAATAGAGCTTTTTTTCGAAACAAATACCAGAGGTGGATTTGGCGTAGACATAAAGACAGCCACGCAGAAAAGTATCTCATCCCCACTGTGAAGTATGGTGGTGGATCTTTGATGTTGTGGGGCTGTTTTTCTTCCAAAGGCACTGGACAACTTGTTAGGATACATCATGTATCAGCAGATATTAAATCAAAACCTGACTAGGAAGCTTAAACTGGGCCGTGGTTGGATCTTCCAGCAGGACAACGATCCAAAGCACATCTCAAAATCAACACAAACATGGTTCAATGACCACAGAAACAAGGCTTTGCCATGGCCATCCCAGTCCCCTGACCTAAACCACATGGAAAACCTGTGGGATGAGCCGAAGAGGAGAGTCCACAAGCGTGGACCTTGGAGAATCTGAAGGATCTGGAGAGATACTACAGTATATGGAGGAATTGTCTCAGATCCTTTGTCATGTGTTCCCCAAACTCATTACACATTATAGGAGAAGACTCAAGAGCTGTTATCTTGGCAAAGGGAGGTTGCACAAAGTATTGAATGAAGGGCTGCCAATAATTGTGGCACACATATATTTGAGAACAAACATGTATTTATTTTATGATAATATATTTTTTCTTTCAATTATTTTTACTTTAATTAAAAGGTTTGATTTTTGTGAATATAAAGATGTTTTTCTTCTTCCCCACAGACAGTTTTGCTCATATTTACCAAGGGTGCCAATATTAGTGGAGGGCACTGTATCTATGATTAGAAAGCAAACAACATGGTATTTTCCCACGACCAGAACACACTGTAGTCCTTAATAGGAAGGGTGCGCTCAGGCCCAATTTAAAATCCATCAGCAAGTTAACTACTCTGTCTGGAGCTGGTCTAGTGGTAGTGCTGTCATCCCAGACCATATATGCTCCCGGAGGCAGCGCTTCGTTCCACCACTCACTTTCTATTTCATTTCCCTCTCTACTCACCAGTTTGTTGGGGTAGTGCAGCAGAACTGGTTGGACTGGGACTCCAGCCAGGAAGGCACCTCAAAGGGAGAGAGAGAGAACAGTAAACCAGTCAGCTCACACCTTTCTTTCTCCCCTCCCTACGTAACACAACATGCCATCCATTTCTTCAGGTTCAGCATAAGTGACAGTTTGTTGATTTAAGCCAAGATATTTTTTGTGTGCTCACCAATACCAGGTTAATATACTATTAGAAATTATTTAAACTATTAGAATAGAAGCAAAAGTGCAAACACCGCCAATCTGCCACCCTAGGCAGGCTAAAGCAAAGGCTAAAAGCATTTGAAAGATTTCAAATAGTATTTGAACCAAGGTCTGGTTCTCACCACGCTTAAACTTGATGAGAATGGTGCCGTTCGTAGTGGTGCCTTCTGGGAACATCAGCATCTGAGAGAGGGAGGGGATAGTGGGGGGGATAGAGGGAGAGAAAGACCGTGATTGATGAATAGAGACAATGACAGAGATGGGGAGTGAGAAAGCAAGGGAGTTAGTAAAACCAGTCCATCAGCAAGGTTCATTAGGAGGAGAAAGAGAGAGAGAAAAGGATGGAGGGAGGGATAGAGATTGAGACAGTGATTGATGTATATACAGAGAAAGAAGGCGTTAAACCAGTTCTATAACAGTCGTCCATTCATCAGTAATGTTAATTGTCCTATATTTACATCATTCTATCGTGCCCGTTAACTCAAGAGTCATTGCGCTACATGACACAAGACTGATGCAGTGAGGTTACATGTGTGTAACTGGTTGGATGTGAGCCCACGTCGCCTATGTGGTAACCCAATGTATCAACCATAGGAAATCCTTGAACAATTGGGTTTACATGTTTCGGACAAGACTACTCCGTTTCACCCGTTACCTCCATTGGCCTAATATGACCTTTGAACACTGCTTACCTGTGGCCAGTAGCCGTTGGAGGTGAGCCTCTCTATGATCTGCGCAATAGCTTGTTTCCTGGACTCTGGATTCTTCCTATTTACCATCACTGACTGGTTAAACGCCAGGAGGGCTAAAGGGAGAAAAAAAGAAACCATACACAAGGCTGTTATAATGTGACATGACACTCTAGGAGCTCAGATGCAAAAATGTAATATCCAACGTTTCGACAGGCTTCATCAGGGTAGGGTGACAACCATAATAACATGATTATTATATTGTTTAGGACACAAAAGCCACTGAAGGCCTGTGCTACTGAAGAGATAGGAAAGGGAATACGAAGGGAAAAGGTAAGAGAGAAAGAAAGCGGGAAGGACAGGAAAAGATAGCGGGAGAACAAACAAGAGAAGTGATGAGGCAATAGTTTGTTTTAGAAGTTTGTCAACATTTCTCAATGCTCCCTATTCTCAAATCCCTCCCCCATCTCTCCCTCCTTTCCCAACCTCGACCCCCCCCTCTCACCCCAACAGAGTAGAATGATGTTGCCCCCAGTGTGGTATTCTATCCCCAGTGATTAAGGTTACCATTTGAGGACAGTAATCAAATACTAGATCTGTTTCTTTTAAAGGTAACCTTTGACCCAGTCACTCCAAGTATCCTGCATAACACCCACCCCCTATTACTGGCAGACTCTGGTTCTCCAATCTGGACACCACCTTAGTCAACTGTGTGTGTGTGTGTGCACGCATGTGTCCCACTCCCAGTTACCCCCACACTCACCCCCTATAACAGGGATTTTTTGGTTTTCCGATCGGGACACCACTGTAGCTAGCTGGGTTTCCGGCAGCACCAACATGTCCAGGAAGCTACTGTGAGGCGCCACCGCCAGCACAGGAGCCTCCTTACACCCCGCCCTACGACCTTTAACCTGGACCCAGAACCCCAGGAAGAAAAACGCTGCCCGGCTCAGGAACCGGATGATGGAATGTAGCAGCCACCAACGCCACCCCGTCACTACTGGCCGGGAGCGTTCCTCCTCTGACAAGCCGGCCAAACGCAGCCGGGCAATAGGCCACATCAACAGGAAGCAGAGGGCGACCAGGAAGATTCGTATGGGGAAGAGGATGGTGCCCAACACCATGCCCTGTGGATTGGAGGGACATGTTAATATATGGAGAATAGTAAGTTAAATAGGGTAGGTAGCCTGCAATGTATAATATTCATCACACACACAGATGCACACATTCTGGCACAGGCTACAATGTATCAGATTGTATCACATAGTTCCTAAACAAGCTGCTACATGCTACAATGAATCCATAAAACAGATGCGTGCACAGTTGATAATCAACAATAGGCACATGCATGCAGACACACAAACCATTCAAAGGTGTCCTCTTTTCAACTTAAACTCTTACCACATTTCCTCAAGCATAATAAGACAACTCACCCGTATTCTCTGTGCCCTGGTCAGTTTCAGTTTGTGTATAAATGGGTGAGGGTAATCGGATGTTGCTTGGCGACTGTCCCGCCTCTCCATGGCGACTAGGCAAGCCTTGACAGACTCAATATCTGTAAAAAGTAGGTCAGACCCAACCAGATTTCAAACTAACCCTTTGAGGTTTGATGTGCGAGGTTTTCACTGAATGGCGATGAATATCCCCGTGCGTCGACAGTTTAATTCCGCCGCAACTATTTGGCGTTGCGTAAAAAGTTGTGATATAAAAGTTATAAAAGTGCCTCTCAAAATGTAACGTTATCAAGATGCAGAGAGCCAAAACCAGTCCGATGGATAGGAGTGCGACAGTTGGTTGGATCAAAAGAAACAAAGAAACAAGTTCAAAAGTGAAAACGATCCAAGTGAAATCGAAGATGTGAATACGAATCCGAATTTTAAAAGTCCAATACGTTGATTTATTGTACTCTAATACAAGGAACTTTATACGAAAGGTGCGCTCGTGTCAATGCATATGGCGTAAAAACGAAGAACAACAACTCGCATTGGTGATCTTCTTCGGTGGGGTTTTAGGGCGGACTACATCCTGAAAAGTTATATTCCCGCCCACTTTTTCTTCTCCTTCCTCTTGAAAATAAAATATTCCATTGTGGGAAAGGAGGGGGGGAGAAAATAATATATAAATAACTCGAAACGCGTCCCACTCCTTCAATCACAATCCAATCATGTAAGGTGGTGGGCAATCTGCTTTCGTTTTCGAGATGATCGATCTGTCGAGGGAGGAGCTATTTATTCTGAAAACATTTCCGTTTGTTGGCAATGTCAATTCTCGGAAATGTTTTCAAAATACTTACTTTCATATACGCTAAATAGACAGGCAAACGCCACCGAGTACTAAACTGTACACCAATCAAAACTGGTGTACCATGGCAGTATCTCTGCTGTTCACGTCTGCCAATCACGTTATACGTCTCTGAGGTAGTAGACAATTGGTGACATCTTGAGAGCAAACTAATGTAGCAGGCGCTTGATAATATGTAAAAAAAAAATAAAAAAAATATTGGGTGAGTTTTTCTTCTGCACTGATCAGATTTGTTGAACAGTGCAGAAAACCTCCCCGGACAGTTTTTTTAAATGGTCGTCAAGCGCCTGCTATGTTATATTAGTCTCAAGATGTCACCAGCTGTCTACTACCTTTAGATACGGATAAATTGATTGGCAGAGGTGATCAGCAGAGATAGTACCACGGTACACGAGATTTGGATGTAACCTGATTTCTAAGCATTTCGTATTATTCTGTAGTAAATCCTAAACAATACATTTGGTATGACATGTTACGTTTTGTATGGTATTTATTAATTTGTGGATGTCCATCACCCATTTCGTAAGATATGTTACACATTACAATTCGCATTATAATACATTTGGCCCAGATAACTCACACGGGAATCGGGCCAAGCGCCAAGTAATACATTTGGGCCAGATACCTCACACCGGAATCGGCCCGAGCTCAATCCCCGCATCCTAGCCATAAGTAATACTGCCGAAGGCGGCCCAGACTCGGGCAACATGACGTCGGCCGAGTCTGACTCAGCCGAGTGCCCCGACTCGCATCCAGAATCGGCCCAGATCTACTGTGCTAGCTACCATACTAATTTGAGTATCCCAGATTGACTGTACTATATTACGTATAGTCTATGAGACCAGGCTGGAACAATCAAGTAAATGTGGAGGAGGAGTTGAGATGCATTGTTGACAGAGATACTTTAGAAGAGATGGGAAACGTATTAAGGCCTATTGTGTACATTGCACATGCTACGTCAATGGGCCGCACGATGCATTCTGGGCTATTCTTGGAGTTCCGAGGTGGATGAGCGTTCAAAAGATTTTTCCCAGTCTGAGCTCGTTTTTTTCCGAGTTCCCAGTTGTCTTTAACGCACGGAAGTCGGAAATCTGAGATTTCCCAGTTGTTTTGAACTCGGCATTTGCAACAACGTGATGCAGAATGACAAGGTGAACGCGATTGGTCGACAGTCTGCGTGTGGGGCGTTATACAGTACGTTTCTCCAATCGTTGCCCAAATGAGCCCCACAGCGGATGACCTCATAATACCCATAAAAACTAGCAGTAAAACACGGAAATTGTTCCAACCTTTTTTCAGCATATAGTTTATTCATTGTGGATTTTTAGAAACACTTCAAATAAGTGTTTTGTGTAGGCTTACCCTGGCGTGACGTTTTGATAACAGTATAAATCTCTCTCGGACAAGGTGACTTTTATTACTATATTTGGCGCTCAGATTCAAAAATACTAATTAGCATCAAAGCAAACATCATGCAAGACTACACATCCTTGCAAGCTTCTGCATCATCATCACCTTTGCTGTCAGCAAGCTAGCTACTAGTTACCTTGATCCAAAACTAAAATATATTTAAATTTACTGTTCCATATGTTATTTAACTAATATTTGTTGTCTTATTTATACATTTGGTCTTGTGTCTTGCACATGATTCTATAATAGTAGCAGTCAGATATTTTTAATGTGCCATGAATACTAGACGTTTTTTGTTTTTTGCAAAGAAGCTACAGTGCATTCAGAAGTATTCAGACTGCTTCCCCCTTTCCACATTTTGTTACGTTACAGACATATTATAACATTTATTAACTTCGAGATTTTCTTCATAAATGGGGCGAAAGGTAGCCTAGTGGTTAGAGCGTTAGGCCAGTAACCGAAAGGTTGCTAGATCGAATCCCTGAGCTGACAAGGTAAAAATCTGTCGTTCTGCCCCTAAACAAGGCAGTTAACCCACTGTTCGTAGGCCGTCATTGTAAATATGAATTTATTCTTAACTGACTTGCCTAGCTAAAAAAAATTATAATAATCTATCTACACACAATACCCAATAATGACAAAAGTGAAAACAAGTTTTTTGAAATTTTAGAAATGTAATAAAAATAAGAAACAGAAATACCTTATTTACATAACTATTCAGACCCTTTGCTATGAGACTTGAAATTGAGCTCAGGTGCATCCTGTTTCCATTGGCCATCCTTGAGTTTCTACAACTTGATTGGAGTCCACCTGTGGTAAATTCAATTGATTGGACATGAATTGGAAAGGCGCACATCTGTCTATAAGGTCCCACAGTTGACAGTTCATGTCAGAGTAAAAACCAAGCCATGAGGTCAAAGGAATTGACTTAGAGCTCCAAGACAGGATTGTGTCGAGGCACAGATCTGGGGAAGTGTACCCAAAAAATGTCTGCAGCATTGAAGGTCCCCAAGAACACAGTGGCTTCCACCATTCTTAAATTGAAGAAGTTTGGAACCACCAAGACTTCCTTGAGCTGGCCGCCCGGCCAAACTAAGCAATCGGGGGAGAAGGGCCTTGTTCAGGGAGGTGACCAAGAACCTGATGGTCACTTTGACAGAGCTCCAGAGTTCCTCTGTGGAGATGGGAGAACCTTCCAGAAGGATAAACATCTCTGTAGCACTCAACCAATCAGGCTTTTATGGTAGAGTGGTCATACGGAAGCCACTTCTCAGTAAAAGGCACATGGCAGCCCACTTGGAGTTTGCCAAAAGGCATCTAAAGGACTCAGACCATGAGAAACAAGATTCTCTGGTCTGATGAAACGAAGATTGAACTCTTTGGCCTGAATGCCAAGCGTCACGTCTGGAGAATACCTGGCACCATTCCTACGGTGAAGCATGGTGGTGGCAACATCATGCTGTGGGGATGTTTTTCAGCGACAGGGACTGGGAGACTAGTCAGGATTGAGGGAAAGATGAACGGAGCAAAGTTCAGAGAGATCCTTAATGAAAACCTGCTCAGGACCTCAGACTGGGGTGAAGGTTCATCTTCCAACAGGACAACGACCCTAAGCACACAGCCAAGACAACGCAGAAGTAGCTTCGGGACAAGTCTCTGAATGTCCTTGAGTGGCCCAGCCAGAGCCCGGACTTGAACCTTTATCGAACATCTCTGGAGAGATAGGAAAATAGCTGTGCAGCGATGCTCCCCATCCAACCTGACAGAGCTTGAGAGGATCTGCAGAGAAGAATGGGAGAAACTCCCCAAATACAGGTGTACCAAACTCATAGCATCATACCCAAGAAGACTCGAGGCTGTAATCACTGCCAAAGGTGCTTCAACAAAGTAAGGGGTCAGAATACTTATGTTAATGTGGTATTTTATTTCTAAAAACCTGTTTTTGCTTTGTCATTATGGGGTATTGTGTGTAGATTGATGAGGACAATAAACAATTGAATACATTTTAGACTAAGGCTGTAACCTAACAAAATGTGAAAAAAGTCAAGGATCTGAATACTTTACGAATGCACTGCAGCTATCTACCTACCTAGATATTAGCAACATACATTTATTTTACCAGATCCTCTTCTGCTTCAGCCGGTGGAGATTTTTTCTTATTTCTGACAATTATATGAACAAGGTGAAATCTATTTCAATTGATGGTGTCAGAATGCACTGCTTTATTAAAGCAATCCAGAACTAGCTTGTTATGTTGCAGACTCGAAAGCCTGATTAACTCATTGCAGAATGTATCCATAAGGATGAATGAATACGCATATTTATTTGACAATACACCTAATCACCCATCAATCACATTGTTTTAAAGAAATCAAAATAGTAAACAATGCATACATATGCCTTTTATACGCAAGATAACATATAAACATCTGAATTTAAGTAAACATTCAATTATTTATTCATCAATGCCACAAACCTTGGACATCGAAGAGCAACGTATGAACTATTGTTACTATCCAAGAGAGCACAGATTCTTCTGCTTTTCCCTTTTAGGAATTAGACCAGTAAAAATAACACAAAATGTAAAACAGCATATTGTGCTTTTTAGGGTGAGTTACAAATGGATACAGGCTGCTTAAGGTTTTATATAAGATACTAGGTCAACTCCAGCAGAATGAGAAACACTTAGACTCAAAACAAGGAAGCCATGCCTAAACTCAGCTACTGTATATCAACACCCTTGTAAATTTAACAGGTCCATGTTGCTGTCAATTGTAAGCAGTACATTTACCACTGCATTCAGTCTGAACCCCAAAATAAGCAGGACCGCATTACACAGGTGACAAAAAGGTAGTAAAAACAGTACATCACAACACGTTTAAACATGTTATCAAATCAGGAGAAGAAAAGGCAAAGGAAGCAGCATAGGGAAAATGGGTGAAGGTAGGGTGGGATTACAGAGATAAGAAGGAGAGTTCCAAAGTGTTGACACAAATGATAAACTAAGCAATACGATGCAACAAACTACTACACATATGAAAGAATGTACTCCACAGGCCAGTACAATATCCTACACATGGAGGGGTACCTAAGGGCACATACAGGCTGTGTGCAGCAGTTAGTGGTTATGAGATGGTTTGGCTTGGAAAGGTTTTTTCACCTGGTCACAGACAGTCGATGTGTTGTTCACTGAAGTTCACAAGCGAAGGGAAAAGGTGAGAGGAGGAGAGCACGTAGATGCGAAAAGGAATTATACAAAGATCAAAGTTTACATGCTATTTGCATGTGGCTGCTATGAAGGTGAACTGTGTTTGCGTGTGATTAGTTGTGTATTAATTCCGCCGATTCTGTTGAAAAACATTTCTTAAACAGAACAAAACAGGAATAAACATACCTGAATTTGTCCAATATAAACTCTTGTTTGCAACTGTTGGACTAATGATTACACCCTAGATCAGCTAGATGCAGGCAAGAGTGTGCAAGGCGGTATTGAATGTGTCACTTTCTGTCACCTTGATTACTCAAATTTCTCGACCTGTGCACCTGTTGTAAACTTTTATTCATAGGCTAGGTTGTAGCAACCTCATCATGGGTATAATGAAGTAGTAGCCTAAATCTATCGATGTTACATTGAGATGAGTGAATGGAATATGAATGACAGTCATCTAATATGCTGTAATAGAAATAAGTGGCCGATTTATAGGGGTGGTAATGTGTGAGGTAATGGAGCCCAGGTGTTCCTCATGATGACGTACATGTGCGTGTAATGATTGATGCCAGGTGTGCGTAATGATGGATCCCAGGACCGGTGGTTAGTATACAGTCGACGTTGAACCCCGGAGGGTAGGAGCGGGAGTAGACATGACAGAACCCCCCCTGACGCGCATCTCCAACCTCAGGATGATGCCGACCAGAGGGACGGACCCTGAGGATGAGGAGCGGGCCAGTCCGAGCGGCAAAGGTGGAAATCACGGATGATGTTGGGGTCCAGAATGTCTCCCACTGGAACCCAACACCGCTCCTCTGGGCCATACCCCTCCCAGTCCACCAGGTACTGAAGCCGACCCCCATCACGTTGGGAGTCCATCTGACGGCATAGGCCAGACCAGGGGGGGCGGAGGGGTGTCGTGGGGGACAGCATCAGCTAGGGGACCAGGAACCACCGGCCTGAGAAGGGAGACATAAAAAGAAGGTGAGATATGGTAGTCACTGGGAAGCTGTAACCTACACGTCACCTCGCTGATCCTCCGGAGAACCTTGAACGGTCCCACAAACTGGGGGCTCAGCTTTTTACAGGGTAGGCGGAGTGGGAGGTTCCTGGTAGAGAGCCAGACACGATCCCCAGGGATCGTCCATGGAAGGAATCGAGCCCTGACTCCTCAGGAACCTTCCCAGCTCCTGGTTAATCCTCTCCACCTGCCCGTTGGACTGAGGCCTATACCCGGAAGTGAGGCTGACTGTGACCCCGAGCTTCTCCATATAGGCTCTCCATACCCATGATGTGAACTGGGGGCCACGATCAGAGACGATGTCCTTCGGAAGACCATAATGCCGGAAGACCTGCTGGAATAGTGCTTCAGCGACCTGGAGAGCAGTAGGGAGACAAGAAAGATGGATTAAAGGACAGGATTTTGAAAATCTATCCACAACCACCAAAATGGTGGTGAAACCGTCAGAGGAGGGGAGATCAGTAACAAAGTCAATGGATAGATGGGACCAGGGAAGCTGAGGCACAGAAAGGGGAAGGAGTTTCCCTGCTGGAGTGTTCCAGGGGGATTTGGTTTAGGCACATACGAAAATGGAGTTGATGTAGCGAGTGACGTCCTGCGCCAAGGTGGGCCACCAGTACTTCTCAGAGATGGATTGATTAGTGTGAGAAATACCTGGATGTCCAGCAGAGACAGCTATTTGTGCCCAGGTCAGCAGCCGATCCCTTATCCCCATGGGAACATAGATGCGCTCGGGAGGACAGTAAGGGGGTCCGGGCTCCCTCTCCAAAGCCTAGCGAATGTCCACATCTACGTCCCAGACCACTGGAGCTATGTCTCAGGAAGGGATTATAGGTGCACTCTGGACAGGACCCTCTCCCGAATCGCAGAGACGGGACATCGGCCTTTGTGTTCTTTGAACCTGGGCGATAGGTCAGCATGAAGTCGAACCTTGTGAATAAAAGGGCCCACCTTGCTTGGCGCGGATTCAGCCTCCCCGCTGTCCATATGTACTCCAGGTTCTGATGGTCGGTGAGGGTGACGAATGGTTCCTTGGCGCCCTCCAGCCAGTGTCTTCACTCCTCTAATGCCAACTTCACAGCCAGGTGCTCTTGATCGCCAATGTCGTAATTCCTCTCTGCAGGGGACAGTTTCTTAGAATAATATGCACAAGGATACAATTTGTGGCTGATTTGGTAGCCTAAGTAGGAGACAGTCTTCTGATGAAATTGACACTTTTAAGCCTTGATGAACAGGTGGTTAGCCAGGAGACGTTCCATGACTGCTCGAACGTGAGTGAAGTGATCCTCCAGGGTAGCCGAGTAGACCAGGATGTCATCGATATACACGACCACCTGGCGTCTGAGCATGTCCCTGAACACCTCGTTAATGAATGTCTGGAACACTGACGAAGCATTGGCTCAACCAAATGGCATCACCAAGTACTCGCAGTGACCAGACATCATGCTAAACGCAGTCTTCCACTCATCCCCAGATGAGATTGTTTACACTTCGCAGGTCCAGTTTGGTAAGGAACCTGGCCCCGCAGAGCTGTTGGGTGGCTGCCGGCACCAACGGGAGAGGGTAACGGTACTTTGTGGTAATTTCATTGAGTCCTTTGCAATCAATACATGGACATGACCCTCCATCCTTCTTGGCCATGATGACGAAACCTGCCGACGCAGGAGAATTGGACGTGCGGATGAAACCTTGGAGTGCCTCTTGGATGTAATCCTCCATTGCCTGGGTCTCAACCACCGACAGAGGGTAGATGCGTCTGCGCGGAGGCACAGACCCTGCCAGCAGGTCAATGGCACATTCCCAGGGGCGATGAGGGGGAAGACAGGTGGCGGGGGTCTTTGAGAATAGCTCCCGCAAGTCCTGGTATACCTCTGGGATGTTGGGCTGAAGGCCAACCACAGGACTCTCAACCAACATGGAACCACAGGGGATGGGGAAGCAGGTCCTCCGGCATTCGGGTGACCAGTCTGATTCTCATCCTCGACTATGAGATGGTGGGGTTATGGCGTTGAAGCCAAGGGAGGCCGAGGGTGATCTTGTGACCTGGTGCACTGGTGATGAAGAAGGAGATGTTCTCCTGATGAATGGACTCTGCGGTGAGGATGAGTGGTTGGGTGATGGTTCCGGATCCTAGTGGCCGATTATCAAGGGCTTGAACCGGGAAAGGAGAGCGGGTATGAGATGTTAAGAGAGGAGATAAGGGTCTGGTCTATAAAGTTACCCGTGGCTCCCGGAATCCACTAACGCTGTAGACACAGTACATGAGGGATAGTCAACTAGTGTGATGGACACCAAAAAGAGTTTAGCAGAAAGTGATGAAGATGGAATACTCACTCCTGCCCTATGAGGTGGAAGAGCACGTATTCTGCCATAATTAGAGTAAGCACTCACCTCCCTCTCTGCCCTCCGGAGATGATCAAAGATGCATTTGAATAGAGACATGAACCCCTCATATGAATCTAGCTCTTCCTCTCTCCCAGACGGCCGTGGCCCATTCCAAAGCCCTCCTAGTCAGCAGAGAAATAACCATGGCAACCTTGGACCTCTCGGTGGTGGGGGCTTCCCTCTGGTGTGTAAAGTAGAGGGAGCACTGAAGTAGGAAGTCACGGCATTTAGATGGGGTACCATCATATTTATCCGGTAGGGACAAACGGGCATCGCTGACCTGAGCGGGTTGCTGAATAGGATATTGTGCTGGATCGCTGGGTCGACTGGTTATAGAGTATCCTCCGCTAGTTGACGGCAACACTTCCTGGGTATGTTCGAGATGTTGCACACTGCGAAGAACCTCTCCCATAGCCGTCCCCAGTTGTGCAAGCTGGTCCTGGTGTTGACATAGAAGGTATCCCTGCTTGTGGACCGTCTGGGAGATATTTTGTTCTCCTGCTGCTTCCATTGTTTGAGTCAGTATTCCATAACGAAGACGTTGTGAGTCGAGAAGCAGGTGCAGCTGAAACATTTAATAAAACAACAAACATGGAACGAGACAATATAACAGTAGCATCTTTGCATAAACACAGGCTCAATACTGACTGGGGAAGGAACCTAAGGGAGTGCCAGATATATGGGAGGTAATGAGTAAGGTAATGGAGTCCAGGTGTGCCTTATGATGATGTACAGGTGCGTGTAATGATTGATACTAGGTGTGTGTAATGAGGGATCCCAGGAACAGTGGTTAGTATATTGAACGCCGGAGGGGAGGGGAGGAGAGGGAGTAGATGTGACACAGATGTGACACATACAGTGTACAGTCTCCAAGCAGTTTAGCAGTTACACCAGTGGACCCCGGTGGCATTGAATTGATAAAAGCTTACCTTGACTTGGAAGAGTACCAGTGTTTGAATAGGCTAAACTAGCTAGCTGCATTTGCTAGCTAAGTAAGTGAAAGTGAAAGAAATATGAAATTTAGCTAGCTCTCTCTCGCACTCTCTTGCTTTCAGTACTAGATATATTCTCTGATCCTTTGATTGGGTCAACAACATGTCAGTTCATGCTGCAAGAGCTCTGATAGGTTAGAGGATGTTCTCCGGAAGTTGTCATAATTACTGTGTAAGTCTATGGAATGGGGTGAGAACCATGAGCCTCCTAGGTTTTGTACTGAAGTCAATGTACACAGAGGACGGAAACTAGCTGACTCTGGCTACACCATGGTGCTACCCTACAGAATACATTTTATGCTATTGTAGACCTTATTATTAATACATTATTTTTTAATCAGTTATTTGGCGACGTGAGTATATTTAGTATAGTTTTATCTAAAAAGGATAACTGATATTGTTTCACTATTTTTATGAAATTCACTGAGGAGGATGGACGTTTGTTTTACTAACCTTGTGGGGACCAAACCATTTATTCCCATTCAAAATCCTCTTTTCCCCAACCTTAACTGCTAACTCTTTGCAATTACAGTTTATTGTTTCCTTTCACAATATAACAATGGAATTTAATCACATTTAACACTAAACAATAGACAGACAGGCATGAATATATATACAATAGAGAATATATTAAAGGAAACAAATATTTTAGCCCGTTTAAACATGAGCTTCTCAGTCTATCAATATCCTTAGTGATATTCAGTAATAGCATAGCAGGATTTGCAAGTATTGTGGTACCCATTTATTCCCCAGTCTATTCCGTTACCCTATGCCAAAAGCTTCCCAAACTTGGACATTTACAGAACATATGGAAAATTTCACCGGCCGCACCAATGTGTCGGGAAGAAACACCGTACACCTAGCAACCAGTGTCAGCATCCTTGCGCCCGGCCTGCCACAGAAGTCGCTAGAGCGCGATGGGACAGGGACATCTCGGCCGGACAAACCCTCCCCTGACCTGGACGATGCTTGGCCAATTTAACGTCACCTAATGACGGCTGCAACACAGCCCAGTATCGAACCAGGATCTGTAGTAACGCAGCTAGCACTGCGATGCAGTGCCCAAGACCGCTGCGCCACTCGGGAGGTCTATGTCAGCTGTACTTGATTGACATCTCCAGCATAGGTTGGATTCTATCAAACCTATTCTGTTCAGCCTCAGAGGAGTCCAATAAATCCCATTGAACACTTTAAATTGAATCAGCATCCCTCATAGGGATCTGCATCTGCATCTGTTGTACTATTGTGTTCAATTCCTCCTCTACAAATGTTACCTCTAGGTCTTTTTCATCATACAGCCTTTAGGCCCTTACAAGTTTCATTAAATCCACCTATAAGGTGGCGATATATAAGCCCTGCGGTATGTGGCCATTTGCAGAGGATTTCTATCTTAACATTTACATCAGAATATACAGGGAATTTGTTGTTTTTCAGTCCCACCGTAAACATACAATCTCTAAACTGGAGATAATGTATCTCCAAAAGTCTTGTTCCTGTAAATTATACTTGGACCTTAGTTCTTCAAAAGAGGTAAATGTGTTTTCTTGATTTAGACACCCAATGTTCTTTATCCCCTGTCCTCCTATTTTCAATTTATGGTTGTTCCATAACAAAGCAGAGCTTTCAAGAAAGGTGAATATTCCTCTCTCTTATGAATCTCACTCCACATATTTTTTGAATGGGACATTATTGGATTCTGCCATCCCACCTTTTGTTGACTCAGATAATCTGATGCTCCAAATGGGGCATTAAGTTCTTCTTCGATGTCCACCAAAATTGGCCTTTTGGAGTTCTCAATGAAGAGAGAGCCTACTTGGGCAGTTATAAAGTCTTCTTGACATAATTGCATGTCAGGGAGCTTTAATCCTCCCTTCTCAGTCTTTGCCTGTAATCTCGCCAGTTTCATCCTGGCCCTTTTACCAGCAAAAATAAAGGGAGTATTAATTTTGTCCCTAGATTTAAAAGGTACCGACAGGTATGGATAGTGGTAACATGCTGATGATGTAATTCAGTTTTGGGAGCTATGACCAATCTTTATATGCCTAGTTAAATAAAGGTTAAATAAAGAATAATATAAACAATTATAAACTGTTTCCTACCCCATAATGCAATTGGTAGCTTATCCCAGTTCTTAAACTGGAGTTGAATTTTGTTGAATAGTTGGTTAAGGTTTTCAGAAATCACGTTCTCTTGACTAGGATTTAAAGCAATCCCCAGGCACTTCAAGTTTTTAGGGACCCATTGATACCTCCAGTTAAGGAAGTCATGTTTTTATAGGGGCATTACCTCGGACTTGGTCAAATTTACTTTATACCTCAATATCTCTGAAAATTAATTTACTAGGTTGAGTAAAGGAGATATGGAGAGTTGGGGGTCTGATAGTAATAGTAATATGTAGTCTGCATAAAGCAGTAGTTTATTCTATCTACCTCCCACAGTAACTACTTTGACTGACTGATGCAGCCTAATGGCTTTGGCTAATGGTTCTAGTGCTATAATAAATAGGAAAGGTGAGAGACAGTCACCTTGTTTTGTGCCTCGCCCTACTTTAAATGGAGATGACCGTAATCTGTTAGTGATTACTATGGATTTGGAGTCGTTGTACATAAGTGTAATAATATTCTGAAAGCCCTGTCCAAATCCAAATGTATTTAGAGTATAATGCAGGTAATCCCAACCCACTCTATCAAAGGATTTCTCTGCATCTAGGGATAAAGCTGCCACTGAAGTATCCACATTTTTGGCCTTCCAGATTACATGCAATAGGCATCTAAGATTATCAGATCAGTTCTCCACCTGGTCTGGATTTATGATTTTCTTAATTATATGATTCACCATCATAGACAAAAGTTTGGTAAATGATTTTCCATCACAATTTATCAAAGAAATTGGACAGTAGCTCCCACACTCATGGGGATTCTTTCCTTTTTTAAGGATTAGGGCGATTACTGTTTTACTCATAGAAGGTAGGAGCTTACCTGTGTTAATCGATGTGTTAAATGTTTTCAATATCTCTGGGCTAAGCTGCTCTGCAAAACTTTTATCGAAATCACTGGGTAGCCCATCCAAGCCTGGAGTTTTACCAATGGTGCTTGTCTTATGGTTTCGGTCAATTCCTCCAAAGTAATGGGGCAATCTAATCAATTCCTGTCAATTCCTGTCTTCCGCTGTTAGATTTATGCAGGTTCAAATTCTGAAAGAACGTCTCTGCTTTCTGCATATCCAAAGGACCATCTGAAGTATAACATTTCTGATTGAAGTCTCTAAATATATTGTTTTCTTTATGATTGGTAATCAGCATGCCTGTCTTATTTCTGATTCCACCTATTTGCTGAATTGTTTCAATTGACTGGCCAACAGTTTTCCTGCCTTTTCACCTGATTCGTACCATCTGCTTCAACCTGTACAGGGAATATTCAGCTTTTTTACTGAATAAAGCATTCCGCTCGTAGATCCTGGCCAACAACCTCCTTCCCTCAGTAAGAGCATTGAAGATGGGTTGTGGCTGGGTCTTCCAGCATGACAACGACCCGAAACACACAGCCAGGGCAACTAAGGAGTGGCTCCATAAGAAGCATCTCAAGGTCCTGGAGTGGCCTAGCCAGTCTCCAGACCTGAACCCAATAGAAAATCCGTATTGCCCAGCGACAGCCCCGAAACCTGAAGGATCTGGAGAAGGTATGTATGGAGGAGTGGGCTAAAATCCCTGCTGCAGTGTGTGCAAATCTGGTCAAGAACTACAGGAAACGTATGATCTCTGTAATTGCAAACAATATCCCTCTCCAGCGTTTTGAGCTCCGTTTCAAATTTCTAAACGTTCTATTTATCAATTTTTTTAATAGTATCTGATCGTTGTGTCATTACTTCGCGTATGTAAGCTTTAAAAGCCTCCCAAACAAGTATCTGTTTCGCACCGTCATTGTTTGTTTCAAAGAATTTTGTAATGTTTGCTTTAAGGAATTCACAAAACACCTTGTCCTGTAAGAGGCTGGTATTCATTCGCCAACACTTCAATGTTTCTCTTTCTTCTCCTATTCCAAACGTCAGATCAATGGGTGCATGATCTGTCATAGTGATTGTGCCCACACTGCAAGCACCCACTTTATCTATGAGAGAGTGAGATCAAACAGTACTCTATGCGGGAATAAACAGTATGCTTATTCGAAAAGAATGTGTAATCATGAGCGGTTTGATTGATCAGTCTCCATATATCATAAAGACCAGCATCTTTACACAGTGTTGGAATTGCTTCTTGAGTTTGAGGTCCTGTTTTTTTTCTCCTTATTATTTACAATGACGGCCTACCCCGGCCAACTCTGGGCCAATTGTGCACCGCCCTATGGGACTCCCAATCACGTCTGGATGTGATACAGCCTGGATCGACCAGTTTTAGATTAATCTAAAATGCATCAGGGACCTGATTATAATCCCTCCCTAGTACCAGAGGAAAATCATCTAAATCCACTATTATTTTGCAAAATAATTGATGTCACTTGTTAAATCCACTTCAATCAGTATAGATGAAGGGGAGGAGGCAGGTTAAGGAAGGATTTTTAAGCCTTGAGACATGGATTGTGTGCGTGTGTGCTATTCAAAGGGTGAATGGGCAAGACAAAAGATTTATGTGCCTTTGAACAGGGTATGGTAGTATGTGCCAGGTGCACCGGTTTGTGTCAAGAACTGCAACACTGCTGGGTTTTTTATGCTCAACAGTATCCTGTGTGTATCAAGAATGGTCCACCATCCAAAGAACATCCAGGGAACTTGACACATCTGTGGGTAGCATTGGAGTCAACAAGGACCAGCATCTCTGTGGAGCGCTTTTGACACCTTGCAAAGTCATTGCCCTGACAAATGGAGGCTATTCTGAGGGAAAAATTGGGGGTGCAACTCAATATTTGGAAGGTGTTCCTAATGTCTGGTATAAATTCAGTGTGTGTGTCACCTCCGTGAACACATTTCTCTTGTCCTGAACATCCTTGGAAAAGTCAGGGAAAAACTCCACCTTTGCCCCTTTCCAGTGAGAATTTCTAAGAGCTTTTGCTCTGAGCCAGACCTTCTCCCTGTCGGTGTATTGTAAGATTTTCACCAGGTTGGGGCAGTGTCGTCACTGTCCGATGTGTTCTCTCGATGGTCATGTTGTTAACATCCTCAGGTGTGTCCTAAAATGTCTTTCACACAATCAAATAACATTTTATTTGTCACATGCACTGAATACAACAGGTGTAGGCCTTACTGTGGAATGCTTACTTAACCAAGAAAGCAATTTTAACAAAATAGAGATAAGAAGATATTTACTAAATTAAGTTTTTAAAAAAAGTCAAGTAACACAAAATAACAATAATGAGGCTATATACAGGGGGTACCGGTACGGAGTCAATGTGCGGGGTACAGCTTAGTCGAGGTATTTTGTACATGTAGGTAGGGGTAAAGTGACTATGCATAGATAATAAACAGCGAGTAGCAGCAGTGTAAAAACAAAGGGGGGGGAGTTCAATGCAAATAGTCCAGTTGGCCATTTTATGAATTGTTCAGAAGTCTTATGGCTTGGGGGTAGAAGCTGTTAAGGAGCCTTTTGGACCTACACTTGGAGCTCCGGAACCGCTTGCCGTGCAGTAGCAGAGAGAATAGTCTATAACTTGGGTGACTGGAGTCTTTGACCATTTTTTGGGCCTTCCTCTGACACCGCCTAGTATATAGGTCCTGGATGGCAGGAAGCTTGGCCCCAGTGATGTACTGGGCCGTACGCACTGTGCTCTGTAGCGCCTTACGGACGGATGTCGAGCAGTTGCCATACCAGGTGGTGATGCAACTGGTCAGGATGCTTTTGATGGTGCAGCTGTAGAACTTTTTGAGGATCTGGGGACCCATGCCAAATCTTTTCAGTCTCCTGAGGGGGAAAAGGGGTGGTCGTGCCCTCTTTACGACATTATTGGTGTGTTTGGACGATGATAGTTTGCTGGTGAGGTGGACACCAAGGAACTTGAAACTCTCGACCCGCTCCACTACAGCCCCGTTGATGTTAATGGGGGCGTGTTCGGTTCACCTTTTCCTGTAGTCCATGATCATCTCCTTTGTCTTTCTCAAATTGAGGGAGAGGTTGTTGTCCTGGCACCATACTGCCAGGTCTCTGACCTCCTCCCTATAGGCTGGCTTATCGTTGTTGGTGATCCGGCCCACCACCGTTGTGTCGTCAGCAAACTTGATGGAGTTGGAGTTGTGCTTGGCCCGCAGTAATGGATGAACCGGGAGTACAGGAGGGGACTAAGCATGCACCCCTAAGTGTTGAGGATCAGCGTGGCAGATGTCTTGTTGCCTACCCTTGGGGCGGCCTGTCAGGAAGTCCAGGATCCAGATGCAGAGGGAGGTGTTCAGTCCCAGGGTCTTTAGCTTAGGGATGAGTTTTGTGGATACGGTATGGTGTTGAACGCTGAGCTGTAGTCAATGAACAGCATTCTCACATAGTTATTCCTTTTGTCCAGGTGGGAAAGAGCAGTGTGGTGTGCGATTTTATTTGACCTTTATTTAACTAGGCAAGTCAGTTAAGAACAAATTCTTATTTTCAATGACGGCCTAGGAACAGTATTTGTGCCTTGTTCAGGGGGCAGAACGACAGATTTTTATCTTGTCAGCTCAGGGATTCGATCTTGCAACCTTTTGGTTGCTAGTCCAACGCTCGATCCACTAAGGCTACCTGCCGCCCCGATTGAGATTGCGTCATCTGTGGAGCTGTATGTGAATTGGACTGGGTTTTGGGTTTCTGGGATGATGTTGATGTGAGCCATGACCATCCTTTCAAAGCACTTCATGGCTACCGATGTGAGTTGTCAAATTATGGTTGCATACACCTTAATTAAGGAGGACAGTACACCATGAGTCACAGAACATTAAGTCAATTAACCGCTGGCTGCCTCTCCACCACAGAAAGCACCGAGCTAGGCTGAAACACCTGCATTTTGGAACTGCCTTGCTCAAGAAAGCAAAAAAGAGACCATGTTTGTTTGCAAACTGCTATGTGACACGTATTAATGCCAAATAACTACACAAAAGTGTTTATCTTAACAGGTGGGGCAGAGCACTGAATGACAGGTTGCCACTGCATCCTGTCACTCGTTAAACAGTTACATATTGATGACAGATGCAAGTCTAACCTGCAGTCTAATGCGATTTAATTACCTGTGTTATTCAGTGCAGGATGGGCTACTACCACCTATTTCGACCACATTTAAGTGGTTTTGTATTTTCTAGTGAAGAAGCGATTCATGTGGGGGTGCGGCAAGGCGTTCGAAGAAGTGGACCAAATACAAATGAATGGCATTCGTTGGTTTAACAAGAGCGAGTGCTGCTCAACAATTGTGTATTTTCAGTCAGCCGTCTCATTTGTTTTCATAATCAATTTTACTTACAAAGTTGTCGATTTGTAGCTTCCAACTTGCAAGTGTACATGCATGAGAATGGGAGTTGTTTTTCAAATGACTTAAGACTTCACAATGTACAAAATGTATAAGAAACAATATTTCCAAAAATGATGGCATGAGTTAACTGACTAACATTCCGGATTTCGCCAGGACACTAATGAATTGCCTTTGTAATTCAATGCAAAAGTAACCTACATGTACCTCTCCAAATGTGTCCCCATAGCCTTCACCAATGTGCCCAACTTTCCCTTTCCTTCACTGCCGGTCTGACCCTATGGCCTGCCCGCCCTGTTTTCAGCACAGGGAAAATGTTTGTAAAGGGTGTCCAAGGTTAAACGCAAAACCCAAATTCCTAAAAAGTGTTTATTCCAGAACGACATTTCCACATTTGCCAGTAAACTTAGTTCCACACATTTTTAATGACTGTCACCATTAGATTTAACAAACAAATTAACCCTTTTATTTCACAAAAAGATAACATATTTTTCATTTATGGTGACACTAAGTTGACCGCGTGGATTTAGTAGAATGATGAACGGTTTTACAAACATGACATTTTCCTATTATCAGATGGTGAATGTGTTCTGTAACATTTTATAACCTGTGACAAATTAAATCTCAAATGACAAACAGAATGTAGATACATAAAAAGCTTGAGGATTCTACAAAAACCTAAAAGCCAGAGAATTGAAAAGACTTGAAAGAGATTTAATGTATTAATAGAACAGTTCAGCATATTTCAGAATGTGTGCCTTCTGTCCTCTTCACAATACCATCCCTCCACCCATGATCTCCATCCTCTGCAGAGAACAGAAAAAGATCACAGTTTATATATTTGTACTACCCATTACAACAGGAACAGACATTGTACAATTGTATGCATATTAGGCTTATGGGTTGTTGTATGTATACTGAACAAAAACGCAACATGCAACAATTTCATTGATTTTACTGAGTTACAGTTCATATGAGGATATCAGTCAATAGAAATGAATTCATTAGGCCCTAATCTATGAATTGCACATCACTGGGAATAAAGAAATGCATCTGTTGGTTACAGATAAAAATAAATAAAATGGGCCTCAGGATCTCATCGCTGTATTTTTGTGCATTCAAAATGCCGTTGATAAAATGCAATGGTGTTCGTTATTCGTAGTTTATGCCTGCCCATAACCCCACCATGGGGCACGTGGTCTGCGGCTATGAGGCCGGTTGGACGTACTGCCAAATTCTCTAAAATGACGTTGGAGGCAGCTTATGGTAGAGAAATTAACATTAAATTATCTGGCAACAGCTCTGGTGGTCATTCCTGCAGTTAGCATGCCAAGTGCACCCTCCCTCAAAACTTGAGACGTCTGTGGCATTGTGTTGTGGGACAAAACTGCACATTTCAGAGTGGTCTTTTATTGTCCCCTGTACCAGGTGCACCTGTGTAATGATCATGCTGTTTAATCAGCTCTTTGACATGCCAAACCTGCCAGGAGGATGGATTATCATGGCAAAGGAGAAACGCTCACTAACAGGGATGTAAACGAATGTTTACAAAATTCTAGAAAAATACGCTTTTCGTGCAGAATGTCTGGGATCTTTTATTTCAGCTCATGAAAAATGAGACAAACACTTTACATGTTGCTTTATATTTTTGTTCAGTGTATGTATGAGTATATTTAGGGGTTCACAACAAAGCTGATATGGGAAAAATAAATAAATCCAATCACTGACTTTGTTTTGTGGAACACCCCTCCTGCCCCTTGTCACCAGAAACAACTTAAATGACGGCAGTCTCAGACTAATGCATGTAGCGAACGACAAAGCAGCGGAAGAATTTAATGTGTTGTCCTCCATCTTAACATTTTGGAAAACCTTAAAAATATTATAGTCATGAACCATAAGTCCAAAGACCACAATGTGGCATGTAGGCCCATGGTACATCTCTTAACGCTGTTTGAGAAAAGCTAAGAGATTGGTTAAGAGATGGCTGAGTTATTGATAAATCAGTAAATCAGACTTGATGTGTCCATTTAAATCCACTCCACAATGGCCTATCAACTTTAGACTTTTTAGGGTCATCAAAGACATTACCATGATGAACCATGTTAATTTTGGCATTGATATCTTAAAGAAATAAGCACTTGTTAGCTTGCATTAGTCATCTCAGACATTTTCTTGTAAAACAGCTCAGCTAGCTAGCGAAATGCTAATTGACAATGCTAACGTTAGCTAGATAACGTGTTAGCTAGACTGCTTCTAGACTTGGGAGCTCATGGGGGCTTCAGGAGGCAGCAGGTTAGATGATTCCACCATGGGCAACAAATGGCTACTAGAACTGAACTGATGTACATGGGGCAATGAAATTTGGTATGTGAACCTTATAAACTCAGCAAAAAAAGAAACGTCCCTTTTTCAGAACCCTGTCTTTCAAAGATTATTCATAAAAATCCAAATAACTTCACGATCTTCATTGTAAAGGGTTTAAACACTGTTTCCCATGCTTGTTCAATGAACCATAAACAATTAATGAACATGCACCTGTGGAACGGTCGATAAGACACTAACAGCTTACAAGGCAATTAAGGCCACAGTTATGAAAACTTAGGACACTAAAGAGGCCTTTCTACTGACTCTGAAAAACACCAAAAGAAAGATGCCCAGGGTCCCTGCTCATCTACGTGAACGTGCCTTAGGCATGCTGCAGTACTTAATGCAGCTGGTGGCCACACCAGATACTGACTGTTACTTTTGATTTTGACCCCCCCTTTTGTTCAGGGACACATTATTCCATTTCTGTTAGTCACATGTCTGTGGAACTTGTTCAGTTTATGTCTCAGTTGTTGAATCTTGTTATGTTCATACAAATATTAATGTTAAGTTTGCTGAAAATAAATGCAGCTGACAGTGAGTACGTTTTTTGCTGAGTTTACATCCTTAGAATCTTGGAATATAAAGTCACCAGATGGTGGCAGTATATATCATTGGCACCAGAGGATACTAGAGCAATAATTATTGATCAAGTGGACTTTATTTGATGCAAATTTAAAATCATGCAGATGGTCATTGTGGATTTTCGTGATTCGTATAATCACATAGTTGCCCTCATTTTTATTTAACCTTTATTGAACTAGGCAAGTCAGTTAAGAACAAATTCTTATTTACAAGGACGGCCTAGCTGCCTTGTTCTGGGGCAGAATGACAGATTTTTACCTTGTCAGCTCGGGGATTCAATCTAGCAACCTTTCGGTTACTGGCCCAACGCTCTAACCACTAGGCTACCTGCCGCCCCTTATGTGGTCTGAACGCAGTGAAAAGTGGATATTTTATTAGATCAAATTTAAAAATGGGATGTCCTGCCACTTTCAGCCAGCGTATTACAGCTGTGAGAGTGTATCAAAGTATTTTGGAACGCTAATGTGGAGTGTTCCAACAGATTTCAATTCTAAGTGGTAACGCTTTCATAAACTGCATGTAAAGACAATTCCTACATGATAATGCATGCTTTGTTATCCAACTGATCATGTATTTTCTGTCATCCTGTGAACCCTGTTCATTGCTGCTAGCAACTATGATGTGCTGTTTTTCGTTTTTTTTTTAACACAACAGCACAGGTAAGATTTCCAATGTATTCATTACACATGACAAACCTGAAAAACAAGTTAATAATCATCCTATAACACATAAGAGAACAGGAAATTGGACGGATAACAGTATAGAAAAAAATATCACCTGAGGGGGTTCTATGAAAGCGAGCCAATCAGAAGAGTGAGTTGGGAGAAGACCCATTGACTGACACTTGTAGATAGCCAATGCCGAGCCCAACAGGTTCCCTACAGAATAGACCAGCCCCTGGAGCCACTGCTGGTTAGAGTTCTCCAACAGCTTGAATGCTGAAGAGAGAAAGGGCAAGAGTGAGCAGTGATAACACGCTTATAAACGACATTATACAAACCGGGTAGTTAGGGTCCCAGATGCTGATTGGCTGAAACTTTATTTCAGCTTTGTGTAGATCAGACAATATACCACAGATATGACACAAATACTTATTTACTGTTCTACTTTAATTGTTAACCAGTTTATAATAGCATTAAGGCACCTCGGACGTTTGTGATATTGCCAATATACTCCGCTTTGCGTTGTGCCTAAGAACAGTCCTTAGCCGCGTTTGATTGGCCACTATAAACTGGGTGGTTCGAGTGCTTAATGCGGATTGGCTGAAAGTCGTGGTGAATCAGACCGTATACCACGGGTAAGACAAAACATTTATTTTTACGTTGGTAACCAGTTTCTAATAGCAATCAGGCACCTCTGGGTTTTGTGATATATGGCCAACATACCACGGCTAAGGTCTGTGTCCAGGCACTCCGCGTTGATTCGTACATAACAGCCCTTAGCTGTGGGTTTGTGATATATGGCCAATTGTACCACGGCTAAGGGCTGTGTCCAGGCACTCACCCCATACATGGGAAAACAGATAGTCCAAAAATAAATCAAAAGGAAGTTCTGGAGAGCTCAATGACAAAGGTTGGTGAACACTGCTGTAGTCTCAAAGAACTAGGCACTGGCAGAGCTACTCTTTGGCGTATTTGTACAGCTGTAGTGACGATTGTATTGTATTATGGTTCTCCTATATCTGGTTCAACCTGCCCAGAGACTATGGATGAAAATGTGCACTTTTGATAACTGACTCATACATTGACTGATGTCGAAACAAATGTTGATTGATGTGCACACACCTTGTTGAAACACATTTCTTTCATATTGTGAGATGCAGGGCACCCTTGCAAAAGAGACATTGGTCTCAATGGGACTCCCTGCTAAAAGAAAGGTAAAAATATATATACAATAAATACTCACTGGCAGACATGGACATGAGAGCCTGGATGGGCCTCCAGGCCATCATACAGACCATCATGATAGGGAAGATTGAGATGGTGTTCCCAGACATGTACATGATGAACAGGTTCATGGGAATCTGCTTCAGAGGGCCCAGGGCCACGTCCCAACAACGCTGTTATAGAGGAGGGAGGAGGTAGAGAGAAAGGGTAATGGGGTAAGGAAGGGAGAGCAAGTTACCAACAATATATTAATAAAGTAAGATGAAAAAGTAGAAAACGCAAACTTTGAACAATACATCATGATGTTGTGAAATCACCCTCTTCTGGTGACCTACCTTTTCCACCAGGTTTTTGTCTGTTTCCTGGATGCTGGTGTCTGGGACTGGTTTGTCTGAGTATCCAATGGGGTACATCACATCTCCCTGGTTACTCTGTCTGTCTCCACGACCCCTGGAAGACAAAGAGGACAGTTAGAGGGCGATCCATGGGGAAGAGGTCAGAACAGAAGCTTTAGGTTATAGATTAGTTATAACAAGGTGGATCTTGAAGCATGTCATGCCTGTTTATCTGTGTAACTGTTGATCTGGACTCATTTGAAATGTCAGCAAAATATCAAGTGTATCAGATAGTGAGAGAGGATGACAGTGGGGAAAGATTGACACAACCTCTAAGGGCAGGCCGGATTCAAACAAATGCAGACACTTTCATTTTGTATTTATTTAAAATGTAACCTTCATTTAACTAGGCAAGTCAGTTAAGAACAAATTCTTATTTACAGTGAAGGCCTATCCCAGCCAAACCCCGGCAACGCACTCCCAATCACGGCTGGATGTGATACAGCCTGGATTCGAACCAGGGACTGTAGTGATGCCTCTTGCACTAAGATGCAGTGCCTTACACCGCTGCGCCACTCAGGAGCACTGAAGACGTGAGCAGTAAAATGCAGTCTTACCTAGCATTGCCCAAGCTCAACTCCAGAGCCCATTTCATCCTCCTAGCTCCTGCTCCTCTTGTAGACACTGCCCCTCCTCCCTGTCCCCCTGGAGACGCCATGGCAATGTATAACTATGTTGAACCACAAGAAGAACACAATATTATAACATGAAAGGAACATGACTGAGTGACATTTGACAATGACCAAAACACTGATATTTTATTTTTGCTGCGCTTCATAGAAGATCTTGCTAGTGTCAGCGACTAGGATATTCCTAACCCATTCAGCGCCTATTGACGACAGTATCTTCTGGCTGGGGGTGTTCTGTTAAGAGCCCCGGCTATCGTTCTGAACGTTTAAATGCATCGCTGACGGTAAGGTTTTGGAGCGTATCTTTCATATCTGCGAGGAATAATAATAAAACATGTTAAATTAACACACTTTATATGGCTGATAGTGTTGTTTACGGAAAGACAGGGGAGGCCCACTGTGTTATTTAGCTATGTAGCGTGCTCCGAAAAACGTTTCGCAAGCGATGCTTGACGTTTCTAAACGTTAAAACACAGCGTCGGAATGGACAGTTACGGATAATATTTCTTAAACTAGGCTATTCCAAGACAACCCCTGACTAGCTACGAAGTGAGGCATTGGCTTGACATAAAGCAAGATGGGGGTGAAATGTTCAGGTTTCTTAGTTGAACGTTACCTATCTAAGTTAGCAGCTAGGCCATCATTGCTGGTCATACAAATACTTGTATTACATATGCACTAGGGTTAGACTATAGGTTTATGGACTAACGCTACGCTAAATGACACACAATTATGATGCTGTCCAGTATTGCATTCATGAAAACTGGTACTACTGCTAACAACGTATAAACATGCATAGTTAGCTACTGCTAGGTTAACCGAAGCAGCTAGCTAGCTTGTTAGCTCACACATCTAGCCAG
Organism: Salvelinus fontinalis; assembly: GCF_029448725.1. Taxonomy (NCBI): domain Eukaryota; kingdom Metazoa; phylum Chordata; class Actinopteri; order Salmoniformes; family Salmonidae; genus Salvelinus; species Salvelinus fontinalis. The sequence goes on from NC_074675.1 coordinate 32,272,174, forward strand.
AGAAAGAGGCTTAAGAGATGAAATGACAACACTCCTCACCTTAGAGACGTTCCAACTAGTGTTTACTTTACTTTGATGTTACTCTCGAGCAGAATTAGCCAACCGTACGTGAATATTCGTCTAATTATTCACAAGCAGTTCATTCAGCTTAAATCGACGACATACGATGGCCGGGCACACAATAGTGACGTTTTAGTATTGGCGTCGCGCTTCACTTCTTCTTAAAATGTTATGTCAGACTATACCTATTGGTGTATTTCCGCCACCTACTGTACGGGGTATTGAAACCAAAATAAATAAAACAACAATCCAACTCGTTCAGTCACATTCAAATCACATCCCTACACAGGCTCAGGTGCATCAATCGACAGGATTCCTTGTAATGCCTCTGCAGAAAAATCCCTGAGTCAGCTGCACTTACAATGATGCCTATTTTCTCAGATTTTCTCTGTTTGCGCTTTGCAGTTGATAACCAACGTAATGAGAAGGGAGACTCATCAAAAAAACAATAGAGTGGATGTTAGTGTGCTTCTGCACTCCATCTACCATGTGGTCAGTCATTGTGCACCAACCACTTGATCCAATTTTTCACGTACAGTGTATTCGGAAAGTATTCAGACCTCTTCACTTTTTCCACGTGTTGCTGCACAGCTATTTTCAGGTTTTTCCAGAGATGTTCAATCGGGTTCAAGTCCGGGCTCTGGTTGGGCCACTCAAGAACATTCAGAGACTTGTCCCGAAGCCATTGTCTCTGCTGTGAGCTTAGGGTAATTGTCCTGTTGGAAGGTGAACCTACACCCACAGTCCTGAGCGCTCTTGAGCAGGTTTTCATCAAGGATCTCTCTGTACTTTACTCCGTTCATCTTTCCCTCTATCCTGACTAGTCTCCCATTCCCTGCTGCTGAAAAACATCTCCACAGCATGATGCTGCCATCACCATGCTTCACCGTTGGGATGGTATTGGCCAGGTGATGAGCGGTGCCTGGTTTCCTCCAGACATGATGCTTGGGATTCAGGCAAAAGAGTTCAATCTTGGTTTCATCAGACCAGAGAATCTTGTTTCTCATGGTCTGAGAGTCCTTTTGGCAAACTCCAAGCAGGCTGTCATATGCCCTTTACTGGGGAGTGGCTTCTGTCTGGCCACTATACCATAAAGGCCTGATTGGTGGAGTGCTGCAGAGACGGTTGTCCTTCTGGAAGGTTCTCCCATTTCCACAGAGGAACTCTGGAGCTCTGTCAAAGTGACCATGGGTTCTTGGTCAGGGCCCTGACCAAGGTCCTTCTCCCCTTGATTGCTCAGTTTGGCAGGCGGCCAGTTCTAGGAAGAGTCTTGGTGTTTCCATACTTCTTCCATTTAAGAATGATGGAGGCAACTGTGTTCTTGGGGACCTTCAATGCTGCAGACATTTTTTTGTACCCTTCCCCAGATCTGTTCCTCGACACAATCCTGTCTCAGAGCTCTATGGATAATTCCTTCAACCTCACGGCTTGGTTTTTGCTCTGACATGCACTGTCAACTGTGGGACCTTACATAGACAGGTGTGTGCCTTTCCAAATCATGTCCAATCAATTGAATTTAGTGGACTCCAATCAAGTTGTAGAAACATCTCAAGGATGATCAATGGAAACAGGATGCACCTGAGGTCAATTTTGAGTCTCATAGCAAACGGTCTTAATACTTATGTAAACAAGGTATGTTTTTAATTTTTTATAAATTTGCAAAAAATTCTAGAAACCTGTTTTCGCTTTGTCATAATGGGGTATTGTGTGTAGACTGATGAGGATGTTTTTTATTTAATCCATTTTAGAATAAAATATCAAAATGTGGAAAAAGTGAAGGGGTCTGAATACTTTTCGAATGCTGTATATTGCTTTGTATTTACTTCTAGTGCCACCCCAGAGATAACACTCTTGATAGGCGCCCTGCTTCGAAGATCCATACATGACACATTTCAATCCGACATATTCTTGAGGCGCAGAGCACGCTCCTTCTGTTCCATAGAAACACAAAAAAAACAAAATAAGCCCAGCTCTCATTATTCTCATCTACGCCATCTCATCCAACGCATCCACAATTTTAATTGAGACGCCAATCGGATCTCCCAGGTAACAACATTGATCTAAAACCGTTATTACAACCAAAAATGTTTGTCGAGACACATGCAGGAGTCACAAACGGCCGGCGGGCAGGCTCTCTTAAGGAGGCGGGGTCTAGCCTTAGTTTTTCATAGAATGCTTCTGCTTTCAGGGATATTCAAGGGGCAAGAGCTTTTTGAGATATGCAGTACTGCAGACTTTCATTTGCCCTGTAATCATGGGGTTATTCAGATCTGAACACCAGGTAAGTAGACTCTGCAGCCCTCAATCTCCCAATTTAAATACCCCTGCTATATCATAGTTGACGTTTCTCACCTTCCCTGTCGGTCATACTGTCAAAGAAAAGCCAGTTGTCAGGGCGGGGCCCGTGCTTGATGAAGCTCACCTAGTGACTGGTCTCGAAGCACGTCACAGCAAAGAGAGCCAATCGCTGACAAGTTCCATGCAGTGGACCGTGCACGGACCCCCAGCCACATCCATCTGACATGAATTGTGGGACTGACGCTTCCTGTGGGTGTGTACCTGATGGAGGGAGGAAGAGAGGGGGGAGGGAGAGAAACAAACAAACAGAGATAGAGAAGGTGGAGAGGATATAGTTGGTCACGCAAAAGGGACTTATACAAATCAAACTTTATTTGCCACATACGCCGCTACAGCAATTGTAGACTTTACCGTGAAATGCTTACTTACAAGCCCTTAACCAACAGTGCAGTTCAAGAAGAAGAAAATATTTACCAAGTAGGCTAAAATAAAAAGTCATAATTAAAAAGTAACAATACAATGGTACTGAATTCCGATTGGGTAGAGTTGTATGTAGCTATAGCAGTGAAATTGTCCCATGAGGCGGATCTAGCATAAGCGTCACCTCCACCAATCTTACCCTTAAAGCTAGAATCCGCAGTATGCATTTGAAGCAATAACAAAGCTGTCACCCAGCTTCTGCTTTTGTAAAAAGCTGAGGAATGGGCCTGGAGAAATGCAACCACTCTCAAACTCATAGACAGAGCTATGCATGCAAGGACTGACCATCCATGATATCAAAATGGGATAGTTCACCCAAATTACAAAATTACATATTGGTATCCTTACCCGGTAAGCAGTCAGTCTATAGACAAGCTGTGACAGCAATCCATGTTTTGGTTTGGTTTCCCTGGGACTGTTTCCACATGCTAACATTTTAGCATTTGTGGCACAAATTCTATTCAAGTAATGTGACCAATATTAGCATTTTTTGCGCATCATGTTCAAATCATCTATACATGACTTTATTTACCTTCATAATCAATTTGAGATACTTTTGGATGATTTGCACATGCGCGAAAAATGCTGATATCAGTCCCATGACTTGAATGGGATTTGTGCCACAAATGCTAAAACATTAGCATTTGGAAACGGTGCCAGGGAAACTAAACCAAAGCAAGGATTGCTGTCATAGACTCTTTACAGTGTAATGAAACCAATGTGTTATTCTATACAGTGTCTGTTTACATTTACGTTGTTTACAAACATTGGATAAAAAACAAATATTTTAGGTTCTGATGGGTAACAAAAGTTGAACTAAGCTCATGAGGCATTTAGAAGTTATATTACGGCAGTTCCCATACCAAGCAGTGATGCATCAAGTCAAGATGCTCTCAGTGGTGCAGTTGTATAACTTTTTGAGGATCTGAGGGCCCTTGACACATGGACCACACATGGTTTTCATGGACCACGATAACCAGGCCCCAAGTATCTGGTCTGGAGCGTGAAACCACTAGCTCTGCTGGTCGACTACTGTGTAGCAACCTAGCGGTGCCAAAAGCCCTGGTCTGCCTTAGAAAGCCTATGTAAATTACAATCGACAGAATGGCGGCTTTGGCCTCTAAAATGTGTTTATTATGGTCAAGTTTGATCCTGATGGTGAATTATTTTACAGTTCGCTACAAATTGAGATATTTAATTAAATAGTGGTCCATTCTGACTACTACATTTGTTGTCACGCCGGACCACGTGCTGACACAGACCAATCACTGGCCGACAGGCTACAAGGAGGCTCCCGGTTGACTCTCTCAGGCAGGATGAAAACCACTACATCGACCGTGATCCTTAGCTTTTATTTATTTATTCAAAACATACAATATACTTGCAGTGAAGCCGCTCAACAACTACATCATACCAATCATCCAACAGATTCCCATTCAGAGCAACACACAGAAAGAAGCATACAGGGTCAATGCCCTGCTCAAGGGCATGATGACCGATCTACCACCAGGCCAAAAAACGTGAAACCGAACCCTCCAATATCCCCCCACAGTTTCCCAATAGCTGTCCCTCAACCATTCGAGACCCCTCCCACAGTCCCCCCCCCCCCAGGAAGAAAAATAAAAAATACAATTAATTCCATTCCCCATCCCCAAGAACACCCCAATGCACCAAAAAACAAGAAAATGAACTAAAGAGAAAAAAGGAAAAGACCAAAGAAAACAGCAAACAACAATACAAATAAAAAAATAAAAAACGAAGGATAATCAAGGAAACTAAAATCATAACAGCAATGCCAACTGTATATGTTTGTGTGTGTGTTCTTGTATGTGTTTATTTGAATGAGAGTGTGTGTATATGCATGTGTACAAACACCTGCACGGCATCAGCCTCAGGCAAACCGGTATTAGTTGTAAAAACACTGCCCCTTAGTGTCATTCAAATTTACTTTTTATTATGTGGAAGGACCACCAGAGGGCAGGCTGAGCTCACGGATGGTAGCCCAACAAGGCATGGGAGACAGGTGAACCAGAGGCAATTAAGCACAGCTGACACTACTAATGAGATATTCTCCTTCCCCTATAAGAGAGAGTATGGAACCAGCAAGAAGGGGAACGATCTCTGGAAGATGGCCACCGAGACAGAGGAGCTATCTAGGAAGAACCATTAAGACGGTGACAATGTCGTGACTTTTTGTTGTAATTTAAAGACAATCATATTGTGTTCCTGTTTTGCTCTGGAGAAGAAGATATATGTTTTGTTCCTTTGGAGAGTTTCATTGATTCTGTTGGAGTGTTTGTGTTGTCCAAATGCCCTCAATATAGAACTTTGTTCAATCAAGAAAACCTACTCCTGACTCGTTTGTTCCACCTTCCCGCTTTAGAGTGACGCCCAATTACTTGGTCCGCTCACATTCGTGGAGAACGTGGGCACTAGGTGGACGAGTGACACAAGGATAAGTGAGTAAATCAAGATTCTTCCAGTAGACCAGGAGGAACCTTTCAAGAACGATGGATAACGCCCTACTACAACAATTGATCGCGGCACAGCATACAACCATAGAACTCCTGCAACAACAGCTGAGCCGGCGAGAAGAACCTAGAGTTAAGCCAAGAGCGGCTGCTCATGCCATCTTACCTCGTCTCTCCAAGGAGGATGATATTGAGGCCTTCCTCATGACCTTCGAAAGGACGGCCACCTTGGAAGAGTGGCCGCCCACAGAATGGGCGAGCGCATTAGCCCCTCTTTTGACCGGGGTGAATCAGGAAGCCTATTTTGACCTGGATGCCCGCGAAGCTGCAGACTATGGGCGACTAAAAACCGAGATCCTATCCCGGTACCAGCTGACTGCCAGAGATAGGGCCGTAAAGTTCCATCAATGGACCTACACAGCTGACAAACCCGTCCGTTCCCAGATTTTTGCATTAATACGACTGACGAAACAGTGGCTAGAACCTGAAAAGGGAGTAGGACAGGTGATAGAGACTCTTGTAGTGGACAAGATATTGAGGGAATTACCCAGTGACTTAAAAAGGGTTGTGGGGCAAGCCAACCCGTTGTCAGCCGACGACATAGCACAGGCGGTGGAAACATATCGGTCTACAGGGGAGTTGTTAAAAAGTGACAAGGAGGAACGGAAGGATTCTTCCGATCCCGTACCCCGACTCACGCCGGCGCGTCCGCCACCGACACGTCCAAACCCCCTCCGGAGGTGGGAGAAATCATCCCCCACACAGCAGGGTCGGTGTTATAAATGTCAGTCTCCCAACCATTATGCCCCACAATGTCCTAGCAAGGACGAGCCCATGGTCACAGAGTCATCACTGCCCACCCCCACACCTCTCGGTTTGAGGGGGCAGGATCAACACTGTTGGTTAGCAGAAATAGCTCCAGCCCCAGAGATTCCAGTTCAAGTCGAAGGACAAGATGTGGTAGCCATCCTCGACTCGGGAAGTATGGTTACGTTAGTAGAGGAGCGGCTGGTGACCTCCGCAACACTGCTACCAGACAAAGTAGCCGTATCCTGTATCCATGGAGACACCCACTATTACCCCACTGTGAATCTGCCGATTCTCACTCCAAAAGGAAGGTGTACAGTCAGGGCAGGGAAAGTGCCCCAGCTGAAGGTACCATTATTGATCGGGAGAGACTGTCCCTTATATAAGGAGCTTCGGCAGATGACGTTATGCGTGGAAAGAAGGGGGACAGGAAAGAAGAGAAAATCCAAGCCCGAGGTAGTAGTCCTACAAGGAGACGTAGCTACGTCCTCGTCCTCTGCAGCAGAGGAAGAAATAGCAACCCAACGTTTACGACAGATATTCCAGGAAACCACCGATGAAGACACTTGTGAAGGGTTATACACTACACAGGAAGGAAGGAGCAACCAGACGCTAAGGGATATATTTGAAGCTCCATCCGAGGAGGGAACCTGGAAGGGGTTCTCATCGGTCACCCCCGAGGGGGATGGGGAACATCCTCCACATCCCTCTACCGAGGTTGATCTGCCCCAGGAATTAAAGGGACAGTTCGGCACCTCGCAGCATAGAGACCCAGACCTAAGGGAGGCCATGAGGAAGGTGAAGGTGATCGACGGGAGGAACGTCGACGGATCAGGTGAGCCCCCTCTTCCTTACTATGCAATCAGGCGGGGTCTCTTATACTGGGTCGTACGACGAAGGGGGGGAAAACCTGGAATTACTAATGGTGCCTAGACCATACAGGGATACAGTTCTACAGTTAGCCCATTCCCACGTCCTAGGAGGACACCTGGCACGAGACAAGACTATTGACAGAATCATGCAGAGATTCTATTGGCCCCGGGTCACCCGGGATGTGGCCAGGTATTGTAGGACGTGTGATCAATGTCAACGTACAGCTCCACGGCCACACCTGCGTAACCCTTTGATTCCTCTCCCCATTATAGAGACTCCCTTTGAACGCATAGCTATGGACCTCGTAGGACCCCTCCCAAAATCCGCCAGAGGACACGAGTACATCCTAGTGGTCATAGATTACGCTACCAAGTTCCCGGAGGCCATACCCCTGCGTAATATGTCGTCAAAGGGAATTGCCAAGGAATTATTCATGATGTTCTCTCGGGTGGGCCTCCCTAAGACGATCTTAACTGATCAGGGAACCCCATTCATGTCGCGGTTGATGAAGGACCTGTGTCGGTTGTATCAGGTTCAACAAATACGTACAAGCATATTCCACCCTCAAACAGACGGGTTGTGTGAACGCTTGAACAAAACGATTAAAAGCATGTTGAGAAGAGTGGTGTCCCGAGACGGGAAAAACTGGGACATGCTTCTCCCACACTTAATGTTTGCCCTGCGAGAAGTACCCCAAGCATCCACTGGATTCTCTCCGTTTGAATTGCTCTATGGCAGACCCTGTCGAGGGATCCTCGACTTAGCCAAGGAGACCTGGGAGACCCAACCATGCCCCTTTCGATCCACAATAGAACATATTACCCTGATGAGAGACCGCCTGTCAGCAGTGTGGCCCATAGTCAAGGAACATATGGAGAAGGCACAAAGGACCCAAGGCCGGGCCTATGATAAGTCCGCGACCCCCCGTGAGTTCACCGTGGGAGAGAAAGTGATGGTGCTCGTGCCCACGGCCGAACATCGCTTGCTGGCACAGTGGAGAGGACCCTACGAGGTAATGAAAAGGGTCTCACCGGTCAATTACCTCATCAAGCAACCTGATAGAAGGAAGAAGGTCCAACTCTATCACATAAACCTGTTAAAGCCGTACCATGGAAGAGAGGAGGAGGTGGCTTTGATGGCCCTGGAGGGAAAAGGAAAAGAGGAGGCTCTACCACCGGTGCGCCGTGGTCAAACTCTCCTGCCGGAGCAGTCAAGACAGCTAGACAAGCTGATTATGAACTTCGGTCTAATATTCTCTCCATTCCCAGGACAAACAGATGTCCTGTTCCACCATATCCACACTGAACCCGGCCAGAAGGTGCATATCCGCCCTTACAGGATTCCTGAGGCTCGCCGAGTCATCGCTAAGAACGAGGTAAGGGAGATGTTGAGGATGGGTGTGATCGAGCCATCGACGAGTGAGTGGTCCAGTCCCATAGTCCTGGTCCCCAAATCCGATGGTAGTATGAGGCTCTGCAACGATTTTAGGGCCGTGAATGCCATCTCTACATTCGATGCGTATCCCATGCCCCGCGTGGATGAACTCTTGGAGCGCTTAGGAAAGGCCAAGTTCATCACCACCCTGGATTTGACGAAGGGATATTGGCAAGTGCCGGTGGTTCCGGAGGATCGCCCAAAGACTGCCTTTGCCACACCAGAGGGGCTTTTCCAGTATGTGAGGATGCCCTTCGGACTGCATGGTGCCGCTGCAACTTTCCAACGCCTCATGGATGCCATTCTACGGCCCCATCAAGAGTATGCAGCGGCGTACATAGACGATGTGGTTATCCACAGCGAGGACTGGGATAGTCACCTCCTGCGATTACGGGCGGTGCTCGTGAGTTTGGAAGCCACAGGGTTGACGGCCAATCCAAATAAATGCTGCCTGGGTCTGTCCGAAGCGGAATACCTGGGGTACACCGTGGGGAATGGGAAAATACGCCCACAGGCAGAGAAGACCAGGGCAATTCGAGACTGGCCGCGACCCCGGACCAAGCGGGACGTTCGGGCCTTCTCAGGGATAACGGGATATTATCGCCGTTTTATCCCGGGATATGCAACCATTGCCAATCCCCTCACAAACCTCATCAAGAAAAACTTACCAAACCAGGTAGAGTGGAACGACGAGACGGAAGAGGCCTTTCAATCGCTAAAAGATGGCCTGTGTTCTGATCCCGTCCTACAGGCTCCGGACTTCTCACAAGAGTTCATTGTGCAGGTCGACGCCTCGGATACAGGGCTCGGGGCCGTACTAGCTCAGGGTAAAGGCGAAGCAGAGAAGCCGATTCTCTTCATAAGTAGGAAGCTCAGCGATCGGGAACAGAGGTATGCTACCGTAGAGAAAGAGGCCTTAGCCATTAAGTGGGCTCTCGATTATCTCCGGTACTACCTACTGGGTCGGAGGTTTGCTTTAGTTACGGACCATGCGCCCCTCACGTGGATGGCTGGTAAGAGGAACAATAACAACAGAATAGCCAGATGGTTTTTGTCTTTACAACCATTCTCTTTCCATGTCATCCACAGGGCCGGATCGAGGAACGGGAATGCAGACGCGCTGTCCCGACGCGACCAAGACGGTGCGTCTGGCGCCCGACCCTCCGGTTCGGTCCTGAGGGGGAAGGTATGTGGAAGGACCACCAGAGGGCAGGCTGAGCTCACGGATGGTAGCCCAACAAGGCATGGGAGACAGGTGAACCAGAGGCAATTAAGCACAGCTGACACTACTAATGAGATATTCTCCTTCCCCTATAAGAGAGAGTATGGAACCAGCAAGAAGGGGAACGATCTCTGGAAGATGGCCACCGAGACAGAGGAGCTATCTAGGAAGAACCATTAAGACGGTGACAATGTCGTGACTTTTTGTTGTAATTTAAAGACAATCATATTGTGTTCCTGTTTTGCTCTGGAGAAGAAGATATATGTTTTGTTCCTTTGGAGAGTTTCATTGATTCTGTTGGAGTGTTTGTGTTGTCCAAATGCCCTCAATATAGAACTTTGTTCAATCAAGAAAACCTACTCCTGACTCGTTTGTTCCACCTTCCCGCTTTAGAGTGACGCCCAATTACTTGGTCCGCTCACAATTATGTTTTATTTTGACTTTTATTTGTATTTTTTATTTTATCTTTGACCATAATTCTATCTCCCACACAGCAACTCCACTCCCACTTATCTCCAATTCCACATACCAACACTAAGCTTACCTCAGCCAATCCCATCTATCTCTGCTTGCCACCCAACACATATCTTTCAACTATGCTGTGATGTTTAACGTACAATTGCAATCTATCTAATCGAATAGAATCCACAGATTGCGAGTTGAAGATAAATACTTTTACTAAGAGTATTGGTATATTAGTAATTGACTGACCCGGTCTCTACAGATCTCTTAACAGTTCTATTTATAGGGTCAATTTTAGATCAATGCTATGCATTTTCAGCCATTCCTGAACCTGAGACCAGAAACAGTCTACCTGAGGGCAATACCAAAATACATGGTCTATTGATTCTGTATCCTCACAACAAAATCTGCAGAGCTTCGAGGATTTTATGCCTCAAATATTCCACATTTTGTTGGTGGCAAGAATTCTATATAATAATATTTGCTGAAAAGCACGAAGTCTTGAATCTTGCGTTGTTTTATATATCAACTCATACACCCTGTACCATGGAATCGGTACATCAAAAATCTCCTCCCAACTATTTTGCAATCTGTATTGCACAGTTGTCAACATCCTGGTCCTCAAATGAAATTGGTATACTTTCCTATTTATGCTATTTTTATTCCTCCGCCAATTTTTATCCTTTATATTGGGCAGACAGAACGTAACTCTACCATTCCAATTTACAATATAATTTAAAAACAAAATACCCTTTTCAAACATATTTCCCATAAATACAGGTATTTTATCAATTAGCACATTTGAGTTTAGCCATAATATTTGTTCTATCTTTTCAGGGGGATGAAATTAAAATTGTAGCCAGCTCTGCAATGCTTGTTTGAAAAAGAGAGATACTTTGAAAAAAGTATAATTTTTAATTAATCGAAAATGAGACATGGCAATCTGCACAAAGGCAAAAAGGCCATTTTTAAACAACGGATTCGTTTTTCTTAGTAATCTACTTGAGAACCATTTAGGGTTCAAATACAACTTTTGAATGAGTGAAGCTTTTAGAGAGAGGTTTAGTGCTTTTATATTTAATAATCTCAACCCACCCAATTCATATTCATTATATAGATAGGCACATTTAATTTTGTCTGGTTTAGCGTCCAAGATAAAGTGAAATATTTTTTGCTCATATGATTTGAAAAACGAATAATCAGGAGTAGGCAGCACCATAAGTTAGCGAGTAAACTGAGATATGACTAAGGAGTTAATCAGGGCAATTTTTCCATAAATAGACAGGTATTTACCTCTCCATGGTTGCAGGATCTTGTCTATTTTTACAACTTTCTATTGAAATTCATTGTGGAGAGCTTATTTATGTATTTTGTGATATGAATACTGAGTATGTCTACTTCACCATCAGCCCATTTTATAGGTAAACTGCAGGGTAATGTAAAAGTTGTATTTTTTAAGGATCCAATATGTAATATTGTACACTTATCATAATTAGGTTCTAGTCCAGAGAGTACAGAAAAGTTCTTCAATGAGACATTGCAGGGATCTAGCTTGCGGACTTAATATAAAACTTGAGTCATCGGCATACATGGACACCTTTGTTTTTAAGCCTTGGATTTTTAATCCTCTAATGTTGTTATTGGATCTGATTTTAATAGCTAGGATTTCGATGGCAATAACAAATAGGTATGACAGCGGACACCCTTGTTTAACTCCTCGACAATTAAAAACTCTCTGAGAAGTAGCCGTTATTTACTATTTTACACCTGGGGTTGCTTTACATTATCTTTACCCATTTTATAAGAGAATGACCAAAATTGAAAAAATCCAGGCATTTATAAATAAAATCCAGTCTTACTTTATCAAATGCCTTTTCAAAATCCGCTATAAATACCATTCCTGGCTTCATATATGTTTCATGATGTTCTATTATTTCTAGTAGTTGTCGTATATTATCTCCAATGTATCGTCCATGTAAAAAACCTGTCTGATCAGGATGAACAATACCTGGTAAAACCTTTTAAATTCTGAGTGCTATGCATTTTGCTAGTATTTTTGCATCACAACATTAAAGTGTAAGGGGCCTCCAGTTTTTTAGATAGACTGGGTCTTTATATTTTCCATCTGGGTGTCACGTTCCTGACCTGTTTTCTGTTGTTTTTGTATGTGTTTAGTTGGTCAGGGCGTGAGTTGGGGTGGGCATTCTATGTGTTGTGTTTCTATGTTGGGTTTAATGTGTTGCCTGATATGGTTCTCAATTAGAGGCAGGTGTTTGACGTTTCCTCTGATTGAGAACCATATTAAGGTAGGCTGTTCTCACTGTTTGTTTGTGGGTGATTGTCTTCCGTGTCTGTGTATGTCGCACCACATGGGACTGTTTCGTTTTCGTTCGTGTATGTAGTCTGTTCCTGTTCGTGCGTTCTTCGTGTTTATGTAAGTTCACATGTTCAGGTCTGTCTACGTCGTTTTGTTGTTTTGTAATTTTCAAAGTGTTTTTCGTGTTCGTCTTTGTCTTGTTTAAATAAATCATTATGGATCCAACCTACGCGGCATTTTGGTCCGACCCTTACTCCTCCTCCTCGTCCGAGGAGGAGGCATTAGACGAGCGTTACACTGGGTCTTGTTTTAATAACAGAGAAATCAGACCTTCCTGCTGAGTACCTGACAGACTACCATTTCTATAGGAGTAGTTAAAACAATCTAACAATGGAGCTTTTAGTATACTTGATATACCTCTACTGGTATGCCATCAAGCCCTGTTTTTCCAGACTGAAAGGATTTAATAGGCTCAAAGTTCTTCCTCTGTAATTTGGCCTTCGCACTGATCTTTCTGTACATTTGTACGATAAGTTCCTCGAGTTCTTTTTGTTTTTCCTCTAACTTATTTTGCATCTCTGTAGTATCGTTTATTGCTATCTACCTGTACTATTAGTTCATGGATTTCCCTTGTTAGTCTTGTCTCTTTAGCCAGAAACAACTTTTTTTTATTATTATTGATGAATTGTCACGACTTCTTCCGAAGTCGTTGCCTCTCCTTGTTCGGGCGGTGTTCGGCGGTCGACGTCACCGGTCTTCTAGCCATCATCGATCCATTTTTCATTTTCCATTGGTTTTGTCTTGTCTTCCCACACACCTGTTTTCAATCCCATCCATTACCTCTTGTGTATTTAACCCTCTGTTCCCCCTCATGTCTTTGTCAGAGATTGTTTTATGTCAAGTGTTGATTCCTGGTGTATAGGTGCGCGACGGGTCCTCGTACCCATGTTTATTTTATGTATGTACATTTTCGTGTTTGGAGCATGTTAAGTGGACATTTATTAAAAGTCTCCATTTACACTCTGTTGAACTCTCCTGCGCCTGACTTCCCTGCCACCTATACACACGACTCTGACATGAATATTGAATTGAATGACCCCTGAAGGTACATTTAAAGGTATCCCAAACAATAAGGGGATTTGCTGAACCTATATTATACTGGAAAAATTGAGTTATAAATGATTTTGTCTTAGTTAAAAATAAGTTGTCCTCCAGTAAACTTTGATTCAATTTTCAATATCCCCGTCCACGTGGAAAATTTATAAGAGTTATGTGAATGCCAATTAGATGATGATCCGATCGCATTCTGTCTCCTATTAAAACATTCTTAACCTTTGATGCAAGAGAGAAAGAGACAAAGTAGTCAAGACGACTAGCTTGATTAAGTCTCCTCCATGTATATCTCACTTGGTCAAGGTTTTTTAGTCTCCAAATATCCACTATTTCTAATCTGTCCATAATAATTGTGATTTCCTTAAGGGCACGGTGATGATAGTTAGTAGAGTGATTACCTTTATGCTCCATTGAGGTACTTAACACTGTGTTATAGTCTCCTTGTAACGTTCGTCTTCCTCCTCGTTAGAGGAGGAGCAAGGATCGGACCAAAGCGCAGCGTGGTTTGAATACATGATTTAATATATTATAAACGAAGACGAAAAAACACTTGACAAAATAATCAAGGTGTTACAATGGCGTGTATAAGTGGCAGAGGAAGTCAGGCGCAGGAGAGTCAAAATAGAGTGTAGCATGGAGTACTTTAATAAAAGTTCCAGTAATAAGCTCCATAACACTCACGAAAAAATATAATACAAAATCTGGGTACGAAGACCCATCGCACACTTATACACAAAACACACAACACTTGACAACGAACAATCTCTGACAAACACATGAAGGGAAACAGAGGGTTAAATACACAACAGGTAATGAATGGGATTGACAACAGGTGTGTGGGAAGACAAGACAAAACCAATGGAAAATGAAAAATGGATCGATGATGACTAGAAGACCGGTGAAGTCGACCGCCGAACACCGCCCGGACAAGGAGAGGCAACGACTTCGGCAGAAGTCGTGACATTACCCCCCCCCCTGACGCGCGGCTCCAGCAGCGCGTCGACACCGGCCTCGGGGACGACCCGGAGGGCGAGGTGCAGGGCGATCCGGATGGAGGCGGTGGAATTCTTTTAACATAGAAGGATCTAAAACGTCCTCCACCGGAACCCAGCATCTCTCCTCCGGCCCGTACCCCTCCCAGTCCACGAGGTACTGAAGGCCCCTCGCCCGACGTCTCGAATCCGAAATGGATCGAATAGCGTACGCCGGGACCCCCTCGATGTCTAGAGGAGGCGGAGGAACTTCACGCACTTCAGCCTCCTGGAGCGGGCCAGCCACCACCGGCCTGAGGAGAGACACATGGAACGAGGGGTTAATACGGTAATTAATGGGCAGTTGTAATCTATAACATACCTCGTTCACTCTCCTCAGGACTTTAAACGGCCCCACAAACCGCGGACACAGCTTCCGGCAGAGCAGGCGGAGGGGCAGGTTTCGGGTTGAGAGCCAGACCCTGTCCCCTGGTACGAACACCGGGGCCTCACTGCGGCGACGGTCTGCGCCAATTTTCTGGCGCCTTATGGCACGCTGAAGGTGGACGTGGGCTGCCTCCCAAGTTTCCTCAGCGTGCCGAAACCAATTGTCCACCGCAGGAGCTTCGGTCTGACTCTGATGCCAAGGAGCCAGAACCGGCTGATACCCTAATACACATTGAAAAGGGGTAAGGTTAGTGGAGGAGTGACGTAGCGAGTTCTGGGCTATCTCTGCCCAGGGCACGAACTTCGCCCACTCCCCTGGCCGGTCCTGGCAATAGGACCGCAGAAACCTGCCCACATCCTGGTTAACTCTCTCCACCTGCCCATTACTCTCGGGGTGAAAACCTGAGGTAAGACTAACCGAGATCCCCAGACGTTCCATGAACGCCTTCCAGACCCTTGACGTGAACTGGGGACCCCGATCAGACACTATATCCTCAGGCACCCCATAATGCCGGAAAACATGTGTAAACAGAGCCTCCGCAGTTTGTAAGGCCGTAGGGAGACCGGGCAAAGGGAGAAGACGACAGGACTTAGAGAACCGATCCACAACGACCAGGATCGTGGTGTAACCCTGTGAAGGTGGAAGATCAGTCACAAAATCCACTGACAGGTGCGACCACGGCCGTTGAGGAACGGGTAAAGGTAAAAGCTTACCTCTAGGCAGGTGTCTAGGAGCCTTGCACTGGGCGCACACCGAACAGGAGGAAACATAAATCCTCACGTCCTTAGCTAAAGTGGGCCACCAGTACCTCCCATCAAGACAGCGCATCGTCCGACCTATCCCAGGATGACCAGAGGAGGGTGATGTGTGAGCCCAATAGATCAATCGGTCGCGGACAGCAGACGGAACGTACAGACGACCAGCTGGACACTCAGGAGGAGAGGGCTCTGCACGTGACGCCCGCTCAATGTCCGCGTCCAGCTCCCACACTACTGGCGCCACCAAACACGACTCTGGGAGTATGGGAGTGGGATCCATGGGTCGCTCCTCTGTGTCATACAGCCGAGACAATGCGTCTGCCTTGATGTTCTGGGAGCCTGGTCTGTAAGTAAGCGTAAACACAAAACGAGTGAAAAACATGGCCCACCTTGCCTGGCGAGGATTTAGTCTCTTCGCCTGCCGGATGTACTCCAGATTGCGGTGGTCAGTCCAGATGAGAAAAGGGTGATTAGCCCCCTCAAGCCAATGCCTCCACACCTTCAAGGCTTTTATTTCAGCTAACAGCTCTCGGTCCCCCACATCATAGTTACGCTCCGCCGGGCTGAGCTTCTTCGAAAAGAAAGCACAGGGGCGAAGCTTCGGTGGCACACCCGAACGCTGAGAGAGCACTGCTCCTATCCCAGCTTCGGATGCGTCCACCTCTACTATGAATGGCAAAGAGGGATCCGGATGAGCCAACACAGGCGCCGAGGTAAACAGAGCCTTCAGTTTACCAAAAGCCCTATTCGCCTCGGCCGACCACTGCAAGCGCACCGGTCCCCCCTTTAGCAGTGAGGTAATGGGAGCTGCAACCTGACCAAAACCCCGGATAAATCTCCGGTAGTAATTGGCAAACCCTAAAAAACGCTGCACCTCCTTTACCGTGGTTGGAGTCGGCCAATTACGCACGGCTGTAATGCGGTCGCTCTCCATTTCCACTCCTGAAGTGGAAATCTGATGCCCTAGGAAGGAGATGGATTGTTGGAAGAACAAGCATTTCTCAGCCTTGACATATAAATCATGCTCCAACAGGCGACCAAGCACCCTGCGCACCAAGGACACATGCTCAGCGCGTGTAGCAGAGTATATCAAAATATCATCGATATACACCACTACACCCTGCCCGTTCAGGTCCCTGAAGATCTCATCTACAAACGATTGGAAGACTGATGGAGCATTCATCAACCCATATGGCATGACCAGGTACTCATAATGACCTGAGGTGGTGCTAAATGCCGTCTTCCACTCATCACCCCTCCTAATACGCACCAGATTGTACGCACTCCTGAGATCCAATTTTGTGAAGAAGCGGGCCCCGCGCATTGACTCCATTACTGTATTGATCAAAGGTAGCGGGTAACTATATTTTACCGTGATTTTATTAAGGTCTCGATAATCAATGCACGGGCGTAAACCGCCATCCTTCTTCTTCACAAAAAAGAAACTCGAAGAGGCGGGTGAAATGGATGGCTGAATGAACCCCTGACGCAGGGATTCAGAGATATAATTATCCATAGCCACTGTCTCCGCTTGCGACAGAGGATACACGTGACTCCTGGGATATGCAGCGTCTACCAGGAGATCTATCGCACAATCCCCCTGTCGATGGGGTGGTAATTGAGTCGCCTTCTTTTTACAGAAGGCGAGTGCCAAATCGGCATATTCTGGGGGAATGCGCACGGTGGAAACCTGGTCTGGACTTTCCACCGTAGTAGCACCAACGGAAACCCCTACACACCTACCTGAGCACTCTCGCGACCACCCCGTGAGAGCCCTCTGTGGCCAAGAAACAGTGGGGTTATGAGTAGTTAACCAGGGTAGGCCTAACACCACAGAATACGCAGGGGAATCAATAAGGAAAAGACTAATCTTCTCCTTGTGACCCTCCTGCGTTATCATAGACAAAGGTGCGGTGACCTCCCTGATAAACCCTGACCCTATTGGTCGACTATCTAAGGCATGAATAGGGAAAGGCATATCCACAGAAACAATAGGAATCCCTAAACTATAAGCTAAATTTTTATTAATGAAATTCCCAGCCGCGCCTGAATCTACTAGCGCCTTATACTGGGAATGCAGGGAAAAATCCGGAAAGGTGACAGAGACAAACATAAGTGCAGCAGAGGGCTCTGGATGAGTATGGTGCCTACTCACCTGGGGTGATGCCAGAGTGCCCTGCCTGCCTTCTCTATTCCCAGAGGAACCAACCCGGCACCGATCAGCAGTGTGATCTCTGCGATCATAGATGGTGCTCGAGCGGGTACCCCCTCCAGTCTCCCTGCGCACCATCCCTCCCAATTCCATAGGTTCGGGAGAGAGAGTGCGGAAGGATGGAACAACCAGACCCCGATCTAGACGTCCCCGAGTAGCCAGCATGTTGTCCAGCCTGATGGACATATCCACCAGTTGGTCGAAGTTGAGGGTGGTGTCTCTACAGGCCAGCTCCCGACGGACGTCCTCGCGTAGACTACAACGGTAGTGGTCGATCAGGGCCCTGTCGCTCCATCCAGCGCCGGCAGCCAAAGTCCTAAACTCCAACGCGAACTCCTGAGCACTCCTCTTCCCCTGCCTCAGATGATAGAGGAGCTCACCTGCTGCTCTGCCTTCGGATGGGTGGTCGAATACCTTCCGGAAATGGCAGATGAGCTCCTCAAAATGGTCCAACGCCTTATCCTCTCCACACACAGCGTTGGCCCACTCCAGGGCTTTCCCGGTAAGGCAGGAGATGAGGGCGAAGCTTTTCTCACGGTCTGTTGGTACTGGAGAGACCGTGGCCAGATACAAGTTCAGTTTTAGGAGAAAACCCTGGCAGCTGGCAGTATCTCCATTGTATCCCGTGGGTAGGGATAACTGGATCCTGTTCTGTTCCGGCGGGGAAAAAACGTTCGAAGGAATTCCAGGGGGTGGTGGAGGTACTGGACACGCTCCCTGTCTCTCCCAGCGGTCCATACTCTGGACAATGCGATCCATGGCAGCGCACAGACTGTCAATCTCCGCCGCGTGTTCCAGGACGCGTTCCTCAACCTCCATTAGTGAAGTGCCTCCTCCTGCTGACTTCATTTTTATGGTCAGAGATTCTGTTACAATGGCGTGTATAAGTGGCAGAGGAAGTCAGGCGCAGGAGAGTCAAAATAGAGTGTAGCATGGAGTACTTTAATAAAAGTTCCAGTAATAAGCTCCATAACACTCACGAAAAAATATAATACAAAATCTGGGTACGAAGACCCATCGCACACTTATACACAAAACACACAACACTTGACAACGAACAATCTCTGACAAACACATGAAGGGAAACAGAGGGTTAAATACACAACAGGTAATGAATGGGATTGACAACAGGTGTGTGGGAAGACAAGACAAAACCAATGGAAAATGAAAAATGGATCGATGATGACTAGAAGACCGGTGAAGTCGACCGCCGAACACCGCCCGGACAAGGAGAGGCAACGACTTCGGCAGAAGTCGTGACACAAGGACATGAACAAACGACCGAAAACAGTACCGTGTGGCGAACAAACACAGACACGGCAACAATCACCCACAAACAACCAGTGAAAACAGCCTACCTTAATATGGCTCCCAATCAGAGACAATGACAAACACCTGTCTCTGATTGAGAACCCTATTAGGCCAAACAAACAAACCTAAACATAGAAACAAACATAGACTGCCCACCCCAACTCACGCCCTGACCATACCAAACAAATACAAAACAAGGGAAATAAGGTCAGGAACGTGACACTCCTACCATAATGATTCGATCATTTGTTGCCTGTAAGTTCAATAAATTGGTATACATGTTTTCGAAGAAGTGAGGATCATCCTGATTTGGACCATAATGAGCCAACTCTCTTTTTCGTCCACTTTCATATTCAAAAGGATCCACCTTCCTTGCGAATCATTCCTGACTATTTGCACATTCAGATCGAAATGTTTGTTAATTAATATCATCACACCCTTTGAGTTCCTTTGTCCATGACAGAAAATTATTTCACTACCCCATTCCCTTTTCCATGCAACTTCATCTAAGGATGTAGAGCGAGTTTCCTGTAATCAGTATATGTTATATTCCTTTTCTTTTAGCCATGTAAAGACTGATTTTCTTTTTTTATAATCTGCTAAACCGTTACAATTATAACTGGCTGTACTTATTTCACCTCTTACCTTAACTAGATACTATTCTCAGTCTAAATTGACCATAATTAGTGCTTGTAAAGTTACTGCCATCAGAGGTATTATGAAGGTCAAAACTAAAGCTTTCAAATGTCTGATATTTAGAATTCAAGAAATAGGTTCAAGCAATATTTGTTTTATTCCCTTGCCTGTTTGCCTGTGAGCCAATGCCACAGATGTTAGAAAACCGTGATCCTTAGCTAGTTACGGCCACTTTCACCATGATCCTTTGCGATTTATTTGGTGCCATTTAGCCCCATAGTTGCCCCGTGATTGGCCTAGTGAGCTGTCACTCATGGGGACACTACGTCACCACAAAATCTACAGAAAGAGCTTGAAAATTCAAGCCCATTTGGGTGCTGCCATAGTTTTACATTAAAGTGCCCATCCATAAAGGCTCAAGGTCATTGGCCACAGATAAAAGGATGTCAAATCACGTTATATCTACCGTAGCTTTGATTGGACTGATCATGTCAATATCATACTTTGAAAATCTTAGCTAGCATGAATCAAGTCGACAATCTACTGACAAATCCTTTTCAATCATTGTCATATGAAGAGAAATTATACTGTAGATAAAACATATCGGTGCTCATCGGCCATAAACATTACACAACAAGTTGGAAATCGCAAATTCAACAATGAGTGGTTTGGAAGGAATTAGTGTCTAACTGCAAGCTTTGCAAAGCAATCACTAGCCTTCTATTCAGTGGAGAGGGTGTGTGGTCTAAGTCTGGGTTTAAGGGTCTCTTTTCCAAGCTTTAACTTCTCTGCGCTACGGATCCCTTTAGCGGGATCATTTTCCTAAACAACCGCTGAATTGCAGGGCGCAAAATATTACTAAAAATATTCATAATCATGCAATCACAAGTGAAATATACCAAAACACAGCTTAGCTTGTTGTTAATCCACCTATCGTGTCAGATTTTGAAAATATGCTTTGCAGCGAAAGCAATGTATCAATCAATGCTACAACAGCTAGCCCCAAATTAGCATGGTCACGAAAGTCAGAAAAGCAATAAAATGAATCGCTTACCTTTGATAATCTTCGGATGTTTGCACTCACGAGACTCCCATTGTGAGGTTCTGAGTTATGCACTACAACCCAATACTATATGTGATTGTGATTGAATACTCAATGTGATTGAATATTAGCAACTGTTGGCCTGGGCGCCTGGGTGTCTGTGTGTGTGTGCTGGAAGTAACTGTTAGCCCCAGATAAGTGTGCTGGGAAGCTGTGGTTAGCCTTGAGCGAGAACAGTGTGCTTTTGTATACAGGTGCAAATAGCTCAGACAATGTTGCAGAGCTGTCTGACCTCAGTCTCTGGGATGAGGGAGCGTAATCTACACAGCAACAGCGCCGGGACACCAAAGAGCGCAAAGAGGCTAGGACTAGCCTGAGCGCCGGCGATAGGCTGGGTGGGTCTAAACCACGCCCAGTCTCTACTCCGACAGGCCGGCTCGGAAGCGGGAACTATCTCTGTCATGAGTATATTATAATATCTTTGTCAGGAACAAGTCAGGTGTTCCTTGTTCCACCCTGCGGGGTGGTGCAGTGAACCCCTATATACGAAAGTTGCATTTGCCATTTATTACTTAGTTAATAAAAAATACATAGCATACAATTAGTGACTCATTGTCATACTTGTCCTTATACCAGATTGAAGTGACGCAACCCTAACACCAGTTACACAACAAATGTTATTTTTGGTCGATAAATATGACTTTTATAACAAAAAAACGCCATTTGGGTTGCGCGTTATGTTCAGAAAACCAAAGCCTCGTTCCGTTCGACGAAAATTCCAAAAAGTATCCGTAATGTTCGTAGAAACATGTCAAATGTTTTTTATAATCAATCCTCAGGTTGTTTTTAACAAACATAATCGATAATATTTCAACCGGACCGTAACCTATTCAATAAAAAAGAGAAAGAAAATGGAGAGCTACCCCTCTCGCGCGCAGGAACTAATCAGAGGACACCTGACTAGGTGAAAATCTCGCTCATTTTTCAAAATAAAAGCCTGAAACTATGTCTAAAGCCTGGTCACAGCCTAAGGAAGCCATTGGAAAATGAATCTGGTTGATACCCCTTTAAATGGAAGAAAGACGGGCCAGGAAACACAGATTCAAAATAAAAAAATCACGTCCGGGTTAGATTTCAGACAATATTTTGACAGTTTTGGAAACTTTGGAGTGTTTTCTATCCTAATCTGTAAATTATATGCATATTCTACGATCTGGACCTGAGAAATAGTCCGTTTACCTTGGGAACGTTATTTAAAAAAATTTAAAAATATTCTGACCCCTAGCGTCAAGAGGTTAAAGGATAAATATCAACATTTTTACCTTTATTTAACTAGTCAAGAACAAATTCTTATTTTTAATGACAGCCTAGGAACAGTGGGTTAACTGCTTTGTTCAGGGGTAGAATGACCGATTTTTACCTTGTTAGCTCGGGGATTTGATCTTGCATCTTTCGGTTACTAGTCCAACGCTCTATAACCACTAAGCTACCTTTACTGAGCCATGCAACACCATGGGCCAGGAAAAGTTGAATACATAGGCCATGCTGTCAAGCCAGCATGACTTCTGCCTAGTTCAAAACAATTGGAAACTCAGACTGTAGTGAGTTCAAGACAACTCGGGAAAAAACTAGCTCCGACTGGGAAAATACGTTTTGAGCGGTCATCCAACTCGGAATTCCAAGTCAGGAACTCTGACGTCTTTCTAGAGCTCTGCCCTGAAGATCAATGACATCATGATTCTACCTTGTTTTTTTTTTAAGTTCCCAGTTGTTTTGAACGCACTGAAGTCTGAGATTTCCCAGTTCCGAATTTCCAGTTGTTTTGAACTTGGTAGAAGTTATGCGGGATTGACAGCATTGCCAATGTATTCAACCTTTTCTGGCCCATGGTGTTGCATGTGAATGTTTATTATTTTAAGCTTGGAAAAGAGACCCTTATACCTAGACCTTTAAACCAATGTATTGCTATTGTGGACTGACCAATGTAGATTGTTTCAAATACATGCAATTTAAAAGTTACATATCACAACATTTTGATTTTAAATATTTTGGACATCAGAGCAACCATGAGGGAATCTCATCTGAGTCAGAATTGGATGTTCATATGATAGGGAAGATATACAAAATTTGCAGAGAGCATATCCAACTGACATGCTCTTAGAAAAAAATATAAACTGTTGGAACCAAGACTTAAAACGAACTGATGTTGGCACAAGATGGAGGGAAAGTTGGAGCATAACTAACCAAATTAGTTAGCGAAAATGTACACTTAATCCAGTATAAACTAAACTAATGTATAGAATAGAATTGATTATACAAGTGACAAAATTCACCAATTCTACAGAACAAAAGCAGAGTCATGTCTTAAACTAATAATATGACTCAATAATCCATGCTTTCTGGGAATCCTATAAAATCCGGAAGTTGTGGGTGGAGCTAGAAAGTTGGCTGTCAGAAGTATTACAATGTAAACGTACTTTTAATCCATCTGTCTGCATATTGCAAGACATGGCATATGGGGGTGTAGTGAGATACCCAAAGGGCTGGAAGATTCTCTTCTCATCTTGAAAAAATGTATACTAAAAACTTGGAAATCAATAACACAACGAAAAAAATCTGATGATTTATTATTTAAATATTGAAAGTCTGTGGGCTACAGAGAGAAACAAAATGGTGCAGTTTCGCGGAAATTGATGCGGGCGCTGGAGATGGGGGTGTGTGTTAGTGGGTTTGGGCAGGTGTGATGTAGTTGATGTTTGTATGATGTTGCCATTTGTATGTTTTGTATTGTTTATAAAATAAAAAATTGTACAAAAATAAAACGTTTTGTCATAGTGTGGTGCTCAGTACCTGGATGTGCAAACTACAAGCAAGCACAGGCTGCTGGGGTAACATTTAATCAGTTACCTTAATAAGATGCCGTACAGAGGTAACATAGCTCACTTAGCTAGCTAGCTAGCTAACTACATTTGTTTTTCTTCATAATACATTGGCTAGATATTTCAAAGCAAATCAATGTAATTAGCCAGCTGCTATCTGGCAATGTGATTTGTAACTTTGTAAGCTATCTTTAGCTACGTTAGGTTACGTTAGCTACAGCCTACCATACCGTATCTAACCATTAGCCAGCTAACTAGCTAGCTATCGTAGTGGCTAACGTGACTGGCCTATGTGTTGTATTTACAGAGTCCGATCCCATCAACATCTGCAGCGGCATCAACATCAAGCTCAGCATCAGGAACTAATGTAAGTCACCTTTGCTAAATCTTTCCATGACTCCATGATGAGAAAATAAATATAAATATACTGGAGCTAGGCATAAACATGATCTGTGTTTTGTTGTCATAGTTGGTGTGTTTATAAGTAGGCTACAACTTCTACTGTAGTCTTCTCTGTATTATGGAGGCTTAGTTGATTGTTTATGCAAAACTTGAAGCCTAAATTGGAGAAAAACAGCGTTATTCGTAAGGAGGGGATGGTGTGGGTGACTAACTGGTGTCTGTTGGGGGTGAGTATTGTGTGTGTGTGTGTGTGTGTGTGTGTGTGAAGGTTAGTCAGCATAGACACAAGGTCGATGGGTGTACATAGTACCTTGTTTGAGTGTGTATTTGTAACGGATGTGAAATGGCTAGCTAGTTAGCGGGTACGCGCTACAAGCGTTTCAATCAGTTACGTCACTTGCTCTGAAACCTAGAAGTAGTGTTGCACCTTGCTCTACAAGGGCCGTGGCCTTTGTGGAGCTATGGGTAACGATGCTTCGTGGGCGACCGTTGTTGATGTGTGCAGAGGGTCCCTGGTTCGCGCCCGTGTCGGGGCGAGGGGACGGTTTAAAGTTATACTGTTACATTGATGCTGTTGACCCGGATCACTGGTTGCTGCGGAAAAGGAGGAGGTTGAAAGGGGGGTGAGTGTAACGGATGTGAAATGGCTAGCTAGTTAGCGGGTACGCGCTACTAGCGTTTCTATCAGTTACGTCACTTTCTCTGAAACCTAGAAGTAGTGTTGCACCTTGCTCTGCAAGGGCCGAGGCCTTTGTGGAGCGATGGGTAACGATACTTCGTGGGTGACTGTTGTTGATGTGTGCAGAGGGTCCCTGGTTTGCGCCCGGGTCGGGGCGAGGGGACGTACCAAAGTTATACTGTTACATATTGATGGGTTCAAAGTAGTAAAATGTTTGCTAATCACTTATTAGTGTACTGTATGTCCTACAGACTAATCCTGCTGCTTCTGCTTACAGTGCCTTGCAAAAGTATTCATCCCCCTTGGCATTTTTCCTATTTTGTTGCCTTACAACCTGTAATTTAAATGTAATTTTTATTTTAATTTCATGTAATGGACATACAACAAAATAGTCCAAATTGGTGAAGTGAAATGAAAAAAAAACTTGGTTCAAAAAATTCAAAAAAATGGAAAAGTGGTGCGTGCATATGTATTCACCCCCTTTGCTATGAAGCCCCTAAATAAGGTCTGGTACAACCAATTTCCTTCAAAAGTCACATAATTAGTTAAATAAAGTCCACCTGTGTGCAATCTAAGTGTCACATGATCTGTCACATGATCTCAGTATATATACACCTGTTCTGAAAGGCCCCAGAGTCTGCAACACCACTAAGCAAGGGGCACCACCAAGCAAGCGGCACCATGAAGACCAAGGAGCTCTCCAAACAGGTCAGGGACAAAGTTGTGGAGAAATACAGATCAGGGTTGGGTTATAAAAAAATATCAGAAACTTTGAACATCCGACGGAGCACCATTAAATCCATTATTAAAAAATGGAAAGAATATTGCACCACAACAAACCTGTCAAGAGAGGGCCGGCCTCCAAAACTCATGGACCAAGCAAGGAGGGCATTAATCAGAGAGGCAACAAAGAGATCAAAGATAACCCTGAAGGAGCTGCAAAGCTCCACAGTGGAGATTGGAGTATCTGTCCATAGGATCACTTTAAGCCATACACTCCACAGAGCTGGGCTTTACGGAAGAGTGGCCAGAAAAAAAGCAATTTCTTCAAGAAAAAAATGAGCAAACACGTTTGGTGTTTGTCAAAAGGCATGTGGGAGACTCCCCAAACATATGGAATACGGTACTCTGGTCAGATGAGACTAAGATTGAGCTTTTTGACCATCAAGGAAAACGCTATGTCTGGCACAAACCCAACACCTCTCATCACCCCGAGAACGCCATCCCCACAGTGAAGCATGGTGGTGGCAGCATCATGCTGTAGGGATGTTTTTCATCGGCAGGGACTGGGAAACTGGTCAGAATTAAAGGAATGATGGATGGCGTTAAATATAGCGAAATTCTTGAGGGAAACCTGTTTCAGTCTTCCAGAGATTTGAGACTGGGACGGAGGTTCACCTTCCAGCAGGACAATGACCCTAAGCATACTGCTAAAGCAACACTTGAGTGGTTTAAGGGGAAACATTTAAATGTCTTGGAATGGCCTAGTCAAAGCCCAGACCTCAATCCAATTGAGAATCTGTGGTATGACTTAAAGATTGCTGTACACCAGCGGAACCCATCCAACTTGAAGGAGCTGGAGCAGTTTTGCCTTGAAGAATGGACAAAAATCCCAGTGACTAGATGTGCCAAGCTTATAGAGACATACCCCAAGAGACTTGCATCTGTAATTGCTGCAAAAGGTGGCTCTACAAAGTATTGACTTTCGGGGGGTGAATAGTTATGCACGCTCAAGTTCTGTTTTTTTGTCTTATTTCTTGTTTATTTCACAATAAAAACATTTTGCATCTTCAAAGTCGTAGGCATGTTGTGTAAATCAAATGATACAAACCCCCCCAAAATATATTTTAATTCCAGGTTGTAAGGCAACAAAATAGGAAAAATGCCAAGAGGGTGAATACTTTCGCATGCCAATGTATGACTACCTTGACAATAGCTTTAGTAGTGCAGATCCTGTGGACCAGTGGTTCCCAAACTTTTTATAGTCCCGTACCCCTTCAAACATTCAACCTCCATCTGTGTACCCCCTCTAGCACCAGGGTCAGCGCACTCTCAAATGTTGTTTTTTGCCATCATTGTAAGCCTGCCACACACACACACACACTATATGATACATTTATTAAACATAAGAATGAGTGTGAGTTTTTGTCACAACCTGGCTTGTGGGAGTGACAAAAAGCTCTTATAGGACCAGGGCACAAATAATAATATAATAATAATAAATAATATAGCTCTTTATTGATCCATCTTCCATATAAAACCTTATTTGTTCATCAAAAACTGTGAATAACTCACCACAGGTTAATGAGAAGGGTATGCTTGAAAGGATGCACATGACTCTGCAATGTTGGGTTGTATTGGAGAGTCTCAGTCTTAAATCATTTTCCACAGTGTCTGTGCCTGTATTTAGTTTTCATGCTAGTGAGGGTCAAGAATCCACTCTCTTATAGGTACATGGTTTCAAAGGGCATCAGTGTCTTAACAGCGCGATTTGCCAAGGCAAGAAACTCTGAGCGCAGCCCTATCCAGAAATCTGGAAGTGCCTTCTGATTCAATTCAATTTTCACAGAACCGCTTGTTGCAATTTCGATGAGGCTCTCTTGTTCAGATATCAGTAAGTGGACTGGAGGCAGCGCATGAAAGGGATAACGAATCCAGTTGTTTGTGTCGTCCATTTGGGGAAAGTACTTGCGTAATTGCGCACCCAGCTCACTCAGGTGCATCGCTATATCACATTTGACATTGTCCGTAAGCTTGAGTTCATTTGCAATCAAAAAATCATACAATGATGGAAAGACCTGTGTATTGTCCTTGTTAATGCAGACATAAAAGAGCTCCAACTTCTTAATCATAGCCTCAATTTTGTCCCGCACATTGAATATAGTTGCGGAGAGTCCCTGTAATCCGAGATTCAGATCATTCAGGCCAGAAAAAACATCAGCCAGATAGGCCAGTCGTGTCAGAAACTCATCATCATGCAAGCGGTCAGACAAGTGAAAATTATGGTCAGTAAAGGAAACTTTAAGCTCGTCTGAATTAAAAAAAAAAACATGCCAATACTTTGCCCCTTGATAACCAGCGCACTTCTGTATGTTGTAAAAACGTTACATGGTCGCTGCCCATATCATTGCATAATGCAGAAAATACACAAGAGTTCAGGGTCCTTGCTTTAATAAAGTTGACCATTTTCACTGTAGTGTCCAAAAAGTATTTCAAGCTGTCAGGCATTTCCTTGGCAGCAAGATTTTGCAGTGTACCCAGTGACGTCGGGAACAACAGCTTGCACCGCGTTACCACTCCACTATGTCTCCCTGTCATGGCTTTTGCGCCATCAGTACAGATACCAACACATCTTGACCATCAAAGTCCATTTGATGTCACAAACCTATCCAGTACTTTAAAAATATCCTCTCCTGTTGTCCTGGTTTCAAGTGGTTTGAAGAAGTGGATGTCTTCCTTAATTGACCCCCCATAAACGTAACAGACATATACCAGGAGCTGTGCCAGGCCCTGTATGCATGTTAAATGACGAGACAGAGGCATTGATGCGAGTAACCAGTCTTGTTCAGTACATCACAATACATCCGGGTATCTCAAGCACCCCGGTAAAACACATGAGTTGCAGTAATGAACATTTACCAACAGATGGCATCACTGTGCCATCTTACACCCATAACATCTTCCCTTTAATAAAATAGGACAGGAGGTGTCAATTCACTAACAAAACAAACCTAGTAATAATACAAAAAATAACATTTTTTTTTCTCAGGTAACAACAACACATTTTGATACTCTCTTCACTTTTATCTCTGTCTGTCAACAATCCCTGATGGGAAACCTACAGATTAAGTATTTTTGGTGGCTGGGACAGACGCCCGCAGCGTGAAAAGACAGGGGGCTTGTCTGCGAGGACTGCGAGGACTCCCGCACAGGTGTGTCACCTGACTGTCTAAGGGGAGTATTGATGGGCGAGGGAGCGGTCGACCTGTGATCCCCTGGCTCTTTGCCCAGTGCCTCAGGCCCCATGTGACATGCTGGGGTTCCGTCTTTTGTCATGCGACCCCTTTGACCATCAGGGTTCTGAGTAGGTGCTGGCTCAGCAATCCGAAGGTCAACCCTGTTGCGACGGTACAGTGATCCATTCACTTCGACCAAGTAGGAGCGTGGTGCCACTTTCTGTACACAGGATCCGAGTCTCCAGAGGCCCATACAATCCCCTGGTAGTGGCTTCATTCGCACCGTTTCACCCACCCTGAGCTCAGGTAAGTCTTTTGCTGATTTGTCGTAGATTAACTTGGAGACCTGTCTTCTGTGACGTAGCTTCACCAGCACGTCTGTCACCACACAAGGCTCCAGGAGAGTGCTGGCTACTGGCAGAGCTGCTTTTAAGCGCCGTGCCATGAGGCGCTGGGCCGGGCTGCTATCCATGCCTTCTGTCGGGGTATTGCGCCACTGCAGGATTGCTTTCCAGACATCTTTGCCCTCTCGCAGAGCTTTTTTTGCAGAGGTTCTTTGCGATTTTTACTGCGGACTCCGCCTTCCCATTAGCTTTTGGGTGTCGTGGGGATGAAGTGACGTGTTCGAATTCCCATCCTGCAGCAAATTTTAGGAACTCAACTCCGGAGAATTGGGGTCCATTGTCTGAAATTACCCTATCTGGCTGGCCATAGTGGGCAAACTGAGCCTTGCAGCGTTTGATCGTTGTCTCTGCTGAGAGGTCGGGGAGGAGGTCAATCTCCCAAAAGTCTGAGTAATGATCGACTACCAGCAGAAAGTCTTTGCCACTGTGCTGGAAGAGATCTAGACTTACTATCTGCCAGGGGCGTATCAGTAGCTCGTGGGACATCATCGTCTCTCTCTGTTGCTCACTGGCATATTCATTGCAGATTGTGCATTTACTGACATAGTCTTTGATTTCACTCTGCATTCCTGGCCAATACAGTGTGTCACGTGCTTGTCTGTAACAGGCCTCACCTCCTATGTGACTTGAGTGCACACGCGCCAACATCTCAGGGCGCAGAGACCGGGGAATAATGACTCTCTGACACTTGAATATTACTCCGTTTTGAACACTGAGCTCCTCTTTGACTGGCCAATATTCTCTAACGGCTAAAGCAGTTTCTTCCTTGCAGTCGGGCCAGCCCATGAGAATCACAGACCTCAATGCCTGGAGTTGTCCGTCCCTGTCTGTGTGCTGTCTGATTTGTATAAGGCGCTGATCCGTAACATTGAGGTAGTCAGCCTGGTTGATGTGTTCAACATCCACTTGCTCTGTTTGTAAGCTGCACACTGCGTGTTGTTCATGCATGGAGCGTGTGTGAATGCCTGATGCAGTAGCCCTGCTGAGCGTGTCACTCACATACATCTCTGGCCCTGGCTTATACACCACCTTGAGGTTGTAGTTTTGTAGGGCCAGTAGCATGCTCTGCAGTTGTTTTGGGGCATTCAGAAGAGGCTTGCTGAATATAGCAATAAGGGGCTTGTGATCTGTCTCTGCGGTAATATTGCCGCGCCCGTACAGGCAGTGGTGGAAGCGTTGGCATGCAAACACAATGCTGAGGCACTCCTTCTCTATCTGGGCATAGTTCTGCTCTTTTGGGGTGAGTGCCCTAGAGGCGAATGCCACAGGCTGGCCCTCCTGCATGAGGCAACAGCCAAGTCCATATTGGTTTGAGTCACTCTGAATCGTGACAGGTTTTGACACATTGTAGTATCGCAGTACAGGTGTATGGGTGACCAGTTGTTTTATTTCCCTCACCGCTGCGTCATGTTTTGGGAGCCAATGCCAGATGGCGTCCTTGTCCATGAGCCTCCTTAGTGGCTCACACACTTCAGAGAGCCGCGGTAGGAATTTGGCCTGGTAGGTGACGAATCCGACGAAGCGCTGCATTCCCTTCACGTCAGATGGGTGGGGCATTTCCAAGACAGCCTTCACTTTTTCAGGATCCGCCTTCAATCCGGTGGAGGACAAGATGTGCCCATGAAAGCGGACCTCTGGCACTTTAAACTGAAGCTTTTTTATGCTTAGCCTTAGCTTGACCTGTCTGCATCTGACCATCAGGGTCATGGTCACATTCTGCCTCCTCATCACTGTCCCCGCAGCCCACTACATTTACATTTACATTTAAGTCATTTAGCAGACGCTCTTATCTAGAGCGACTTACAAATTGGTGCATTCACCTTATGATATCCAGTGGAACAACCACTTTACAATAGTGCATCTAACTCTTTTAAGGGGGGGGGGGGGGTTAGAAGGATTACTTTATCCTATCCTAGGTATTCCTTAAAGAGGTGGGGTTTCAGGTGTCTCCGGAAGGTGGTGATTGACTCCGCTGACCTGGCGTCGTGAGGGAGTTTGTTCCACCATTGGGGTGCCAGAGCAGCGAACAGTTTTGACTGGGCTGAGCGGGAACTGTACTTCCTCAGAGGTAGGGAGGCAAGCAGGCCAGAGGTGGATGAACGCAGTGCCCTTGTTTGGGTGTAGGGCCTGATCAGAGCCTGAAGGTACGGAGGTGCCGTTCCCCTCACAGCTCCGTAGGCAAGCACCATGGTCTTGTAGCGGAAGCGAGCTTCAACTGGAAGCCAGTGGAGAGAGCGGAGGAGCGGGGTGACGTGAGAGAACTTGGGAAAGTTGAACACCAGACGGGCTGCGGCGTTCTGGATGAGTTGTAGGGGTTTAATGGCACAGGCAGGGAGCCCAGCCAACAGCGAGTTGCAGTAATCCAGACGGGAGATGACAAGTGCCTGGATTAGGACCTGCGCCGCTTCCTGCGTGAGGCAGGGTCGTACTCTGCGAATGTTGTAGAGCATGAACCTACAGGAACGGGTCACCGCCTTGATGTTAATTGAGAACGACAGGGTGTTGTCCAGGATCACGCCAAGGTTCTTAGCACTCTGGGAGGAGGACACAATGGAGTTGTCAACCGTGATGGCGAGATCATTTTTATTTTTTATTTTTTTTATTTCACCTTTATTTAACCAGGTAGGCTAGTTGAGAACAAGTTCTCATTTGCAACTGCGACCTGGCCAAGATAAAGCATAGCAGTGTGAACAGACAACACAAAGTTACACATGGAGTAAACAATAAACAAGTCAATAACATGGTAGAAAAAAGAGAATCTATATACAATGTGTGCAAAAGGCATGAGGTAGGCAATAAATCGAATAATTACAATTTAGCAGATTAACACTGGAGTGATAAATCATCAGATGAACATGTGCAAGAAGAGATACTGGTGTGCAAAAGAGCAGAAAAGTAAATAAATAAAAGCAGTATGGGGGGTGAGGTAGGTAAATTGGGTGGGTAGTTTACAGATGGACTATGTACAGCTGCAGTGATCGGTTAGCTGCTCGGATAGCAGATTTTTAAAGTTGTTGAGGGAGATAAAAGTCTCCAACTTCAGAGATTTTTGCAATTCGTTCCAGTCGCAGGCAGCAGAGAACTGGAAGGAAAGGCGTCCAAATGAGGTTTTAGCTTTAGGGATGATCAGTGAGATACACCTGCTGGAGCGCGTGCTGCGGGTGGGTGTAGCCATCGTGACCAGTGAACTGAGATAAGGCGGCACTTTACCTAGCATAGCCTTGTAGATGACCTGGAGCCAGTGGGTCTGACGACGAACATGTAGCGAGGGCCAGCCGACTAGGGCATACAGGTTGCAGTGGTGGGTCGTATAAGGTGCTTTAGTAACAAAACGAATGGCACTGTGATAAACTGCGTCCAGTTTGCTGAGTAGAGTGTTGGAAGCTATTTTGTAGATGACATCGCCGAAGTCGAGGATCGGTAGGATAGTCAGTTTTACTAGGGTAAGTTTGGCGGCGTGAGTGAAGGAGGCTTTGTTGCGGAATAGAAAGCCGATTCTTGATTTGATTTTGGATTGGAGATGTTTGATATGAGTCTGGAAGGAGAGTTTGCAGTCTAGCCAGACACCTAGGTACTTATAGATGTCCACATATTCTAGGTCGGAACCGTCCAGGGTGGTGATGCTAGTCGGGCGTGCGGGTGCAGGCAGCGAACGGTTGAAAAGCATGCATTTGGTTTTACTAGCGTTTAAGAGCAGTTGGAGGCCACGGAAGGAGTGTTGTATGGCATTGAAGCTCGTTTGGAGGTTAGATAGCACAGTGTCCAAGGAAGGGCCGGAAGTATATAGAATGGTGTCGTCTGCGTAGAGGTGGATTAGGGAATCGCCCGCAGCAAGAGCAACATCATTGATGTATACAGAGAAAAGAGTCGGCCCGAGAATTGAACCCTGTGGTACCCCCATAGAGACTGCCAGAGGACCGGACAACATGCCCTCCGATTTGACACACTGAACTCTGTCTGCAAAGTAGTTGGTGAACCAGGCAAGGCAGTCATTAGAAAAACCGAGGCTACCGAGTCTGCCGATAAGAATATGGTGATTGACAGAGTCGAAAGCTTTGGCCAGGTCGATGAAGACGGCTGCACAGTAATGTCTTTTATCGATGGCGGTTATGATGTCGTTTAGTACCTTGAGCGTGGCTGAGGTGCACCCGTGACCGGCTCGGAAACCGGATTGCACAGCGGAGAAGGTACGGTGGGATTCGAGATGGTCAGTGATCTGTTTGTTGACTTGGCTTTCGAAGACCTTAGATAGGCAGGGCAGGATGGATATAGGTCTGTAACAGTTTGGGTCCAGGGTGTCTCCCCCTTTGAAGAGGGGGATGACCGCGGCAGCTTTCCAATCCTTGGGGATCTCAGATGATACGAAGGAGAGGTTGAACAGGCTGGTGATAGGGGGTGCGACAATGGCGGCGGACAGTTTCAGGAATAGGGGGTCCAGATTGTCAAGCCCAGCTGATTTGTATGGGTCCAGGTTTTCCAGCTCTTTCAGAACATCTGCTATCTGGATTTGGGTAAAGGAGAAGCTGGGGAGGCTTGGGCGAGTAGCAGCGGGGGGGGCGGGGCTGTTGGCCAAGGTTGGAGTCGCCAGGAGGAAGGCATGGCCAGCCATTGAGAAATGCTTGTTGAAGTCTTCGATTATCACGGATTTATCGGTGGTGACCGTGTTACCTAGCCTCAGTGCAGTGGGCAGCTGGGAGGAGGTGCTCTTGTTCTCCATGGACTTTACAGTATCCCAGAACTTTTTGGAGTTAGAGCTACAGGATGCGAATTTCTGCTTGAAAAAGCTGGCCTTTGCTTTCCTGACTGACTGCGTGTATTGGTTCCTGACTTCCCTGAACAGTTGCATATCGCGGGGGCTCTTCGATGCTATTGCAGTTCGCCACAGGATGTTTTTGTGCTGGTCGAGGGCAGTCAGGTCTGGAGTGAACCAAGGGCTATATCTGTTTTTGGTTCTGCATTTTTTGAACGGAGCATGCTTGTCTAATATGGTGAGGAAGTAACATTTAAAGAATGACCAGGCATCCTCAACTGACGGGATGAGGTCAATATCCTTCCAGGGTACCCGGGCCAGGTCGATTAGAAAGGCCTGCTCGCTGAAGTGTTTTAGGGAGCGTTTGACAGTGATGAGGGGTGGTCGTTTGACCGCGGACCCGTGGCGGATACAGGCAATGAGGCAGTGATCGCTGAGATCTTGATTGAAGACAGCAGAGGTGTATTTGGAGGGCAGGTTGGTCAGGATAATGTCTATTAGGGTGCCCATGTTTACGGATTTAAGGTTGTACCTGGTGGGTTCCTTGATGATTTGTGTGAGATTGAGGGCATCAAGCTTGGATTGTAGGACTGCCGGGGTGTTAAGCATATCCCAGTTTAGGTCACCTAACAGAACAAACTCTGAAGCTAGATGGGGAGCGATCAATTCACAGATGGTGTCCAGGGCACAGCTGGGAGCTGAGGGGGGTCGGTAGCAGGCGGCAACAGTGAGAGACTTATTTCTGGAGAGATTAATTTTTAAAATTAGAAGTTCGAACTGTTTGGGCATAGACCTGGAAAGTATGACAGAACTTTGCAGGCTATCTCTGCAGTAGATTGCAACTCCTCCCCCTTTGGCAGTTCTATCTTGACGGAAAGTGTTATAGTTGGGTATGGAAATCTCAGAATTTTTGGTGGCCTTCCTAAGCCAGGATTCGGACACGGCAAGGACATCAGGATTGGCAGAGTGTGCTAAAGCGGTGAGTAAGGCAAACTTAGGGAGGAGGCTTCTGATGTTGACATGCATGAGGCCAAGGCTTTTTCGATCGCAGAAGTCAACAAATGAGGGTGACTGGGGACATGCAGGGCCTGGGTTTACCTCCACATCACCCGAGGAACAGAGGAGTAGTAGGATGAGGGTGCGGCTAAAGGCTATCAAAACTGGTCGCCTAGAGCGTTGGGGACAAAGAATAAAAGGAGCAGATTTATGGGCGTGGTAGAATAGATTCTGGGCATAATGTGCAGACAGGGGTATGGAGGGGCGCGGGTACAGCGGAGGCAAGCCCAGGCACTGGGTGATGATAAGAGAGGTTGTATCTCTGGACATGCTGGTCTCAATGGGTGAGGTCACCGCATGTGTGGGGGGTGGGACAAAGGGGGTATCAGAGGTACGGAGAGTGGAACTACAGGGTCCATTGCAAACCAAAACAATGATAATGAAAACTAGCCTGAACAACAGTATGCAAGGCATATTGATATTTGAGAGAGACATACAATAAGGCATAAAGTGATTGCAGGTCTTGATTGGGAGAGCTAGCTAAAACAACAGGTAAGATAACAGCAGCAATAACAGGGTGTTAGTCTAACACAGCAACAACAGGTAAAAATGGCGACGACTAGGCAGAGAGGGTCGGATTAACTACACACAGATCCTGAGTTAAAGTACAGAGCCGACAGGTAAAGCACAAATAAACAGAATGGAGTACCGTGAATTAATGGACAGTCAAGCATGCATCAGCTATGTAGCCAAGTGATCATAGTGTCCAGGGGGCAGCCGTAGATGGAGCAGAGGAGGCCTCCACTAAGCTAGCACGCGGCGTATAAAGTTAGTAGCCCGGGGGGTGGTCTGCTCAGACGGAGGGGGTCTGGCGCAGTGGCGCTAGCGCTAGCTCTTCAGCTAGCCGGCAGATGGGCCTAGCTCGAGGCTAGCTCAAGGCTAACTGGTGCTTGCTTCGGGACAGTGGTGTTAGCCAGTAGTAGCCACTCGGTTGCAGCTAGCTAGCTGTGATGATACGGTGTAATTGTCCAGAGCTTGCGTCAGGAATCCGGTGATGTGGTAGAGAGAAAGCAGTCCTATATGCTCTGGGTTGATATCGCGCTTGCAGCTAGCCGGCAGATGGGCCTAGCTCGAGGCTAGCTCAAGGCTAACTGGTGCTTGCTTCGGGACAGAGGTGTTAGCCAGTAGTAGCCACTCGGTTGCAGCTAGCTAGCTGTGATGATACGGTGTAATTGTCCAGAGCTTGCGTCAGGAATCCGGTGATGTGGTAGAGAAAAAAGCAGTCCTATATGCTCTCGGTTGATATCGCGCTTGCAGACTGGTATGTATTGGCCCGGTATTGAAGCTGGCTGTGTCCGAGTTGAGGGTGAAGACCGCAGCAGTGGCTAACTGACTACTAGCTAGTAGCTAGTTATCTGGCTAGCTTCAGCTTGGGGTTACGGTTCTAAAGTATAAAAAAAATAGCAGGTCCGTACCACATTGGGTGAGGCGGAATGTAGGAATGTATATTCAGTTCCTAGATGGAAAGTGAAAGTAAAATATATACGAAATGTATACGAAAAATACGAAGACTATTTACTATTTACTATTTACACGCTACAGGACAATACAGGACAATACAAACACACGTCCGACTGCTACGCCATCTTGGAATCAAATCATGGAACGGGCAGTCCTTCCCCGGGAGGAAGAGCAGCTCCGTCTTGCCGAGGTTCAGCTTGAGGTGGTGATCCGTCATCCACACTGATATGTCTGCCAGACATGCAGAGATGCGATTCACCACCTGGTTATCAGAGGGGGGAAAGGAGAAGATTAATTGTGTGTCGTCTGCATAGCAATGATAGGAGAGACCATGTGAGGATATGACAGAGCCAAGTGACTTGGTGTATAGCGAGAATAGGAGAGGGCCTAGAACAGAGCCCTGGGGACACCAGTGGTGAGAGCACGTGGTGCGGAGACAGATTCTCGCCACGCCACCTGGTAGGAGCGACCTGTCAGGTAGGACGCAATCCAAGCGTGGGCCGCGCCGGAGATGCCCAGCTCGGAGAGGGTGGAGAGGAGGATCTGATGGTTCACAGTATCAAAGGCAGCCGATAGGTCTAGAAGGATGAGAGCAGAGGAGAGAGAGTTAGCTTTAGCAGTGCGGAGCGCCTCCGTGACACAGAGAAGAGCAGTCTCAGTTGAATGACTAGTCTTGAAACCTGACTGATTTGGATCAAGAAGGTCATTCTGAGAGAGATAGCAGGAGAGCTGGCCAAGGACGGCACGTTCAAGAGTTTTGGAGAGAAAAGAAAGAAGGGATACTGGTCTGTAGTTGTTGACATCGGCACTACGAGGATGTCATCTGCTATGGGTTCCACGCCACTGAGTCCCATCAACAGCTCGTGCTGTTTCCGCTGATACACCTCTGGAGTCACGGAGACACCAAACGGAAGCTTCAACCACCTCTTCCTGCCCCAGGGTGTCCAAAATGTGGTCATGTAGCTGCTGGGCTCGTCGAGCTTGCACTGCAGGAAGGCACCTCTGGCATCCACGAGCGTGAAGACTCTGGCCTTTGGGAGCTTGTAAAGAACATCCTCCAACGTGATCATAATGTAATGTGAACGTCGCAGAGCCCGGTTGAGGTGTTTAGGATCAATGCATATCCGTAGCTTGTCTGGTTTCTTGACGATAACCATATTATTTATCCAGTCTGTAGGCTCAGTGACGGATATCATGTGGCCATCTGCTTCGTATTTGTCAAGCTGAGCCTTTGTAGCTGCTTTCATGGCCACTGGTACATTGCAGGGTGCACACTGGACAGGCTGGATTGCTGCGTCCAACTCAAAGTGGACTTCCCCGGGA
The DNA here is from genome assembly GCF_029448725.1 of Salvelinus fontinalis. Lineage (NCBI taxonomy): Eukaryota > Metazoa > Chordata > Actinopteri > Salmoniformes > Salmonidae > Salvelinus > Salvelinus fontinalis. Next base: position 32,309,999 of record NC_074675.1, read on the forward strand.
ACTGACTCGACCGGTCCGTTGAAGACATCATCGTACTTGCTTAGGAGTGTCTCCTTACTCAGGGACCCAGTCTGGACTTTGTCTATAATGTTAAGATTAGCTGGGATGGTGAAGTTAATAAGCCCGAGGCGCTCGCATGTAGAACCTGACAGTAATGGCTGTTGACTAGCCTCAACTATTTCAAACTCAAGGGTGTGTTTCTGGCCACGTAAAACACACTCTGTCACAAACAGGCCCAAAGAGGTCATGAACTGGCCTGAATACAGTTTCAGCTTGGTGCTACTCTGTGTGAGTTTGTCTCTGGGTGCGAGCCTCCTTTTGTCTTTAAGGCTCATAACGTTGCATGTGGCCCCTGTATCTAGCTGGTATTGCTGTGGTATATTATTAAGTAGCAGAGTGACAAACCACTTTTGTCCTTTTGCCCTCACTGCCCCGATGCACTCGCTAGCATATGCATCCTCTGTGCTGTTGTTCCCTTCATCTGTGTTTGTTTCCATGGAGTGCACTTTACCCTCCTTTCTCTTGCTTTTCATGCAGACCCTTGCGAAGTGATTAGCTGTACCACAGGATTTGCATATTTTTCCATAGGCTGGGCAGTGTTCTTTTCCTCGTCCATGAGAAATGCCACAATATCGGCACGAATTGGGGTTGTCTACTGCAGAGTTGGATGTAGTATTAGCATTAGCTGTGGCAAAGAGGAATTTCTTTACTGGCTGCCTGAATGTAGCATTGACATTGCCCATATGTTGCCTTTCTAGCTCCATGGACCTTACCCGTTTATCAGTAAGGCTCTGCTGCATGGCATGTCTCCACTGCCAAGACCAGCGTCAGGTCACGTTCTCTCAGCAAACGTCTGCGGGTGCCCTCATCAGTTATGCCAAGCACAATCTTATCTCTGATCAGTTCATCTCTTAAAGCACCATAGTCACATGTAGCTGCCTTTTCCCTTAACCTAGTGACAAAGCTGTCAATCGACTCCCCGTCCTCCTGTTTGCAACAACCGAAAACATGACGCTCGTAGATGACGTTCTTTGCTGGCTTAAAGTAATGTTCAAGAGCATCAAGAATAGCTATAGCGTTACCTTGCTGAGCTGCTGTTAGGTTCAGGTTGTGTTTGTATACGTGTCGGCATTCAGTTCCCATTATAGTCCTCAAAGTGGCAGCCACTACCTCATCGTCCTTTTCCAGAAGTCCCGTTGCTAGCGCATAGTCCTCCCATTCACCTCTAAACGTATCCCAGTTCGTGCTCCAATCCCCGCTGAGCTTCATAATGGCGGGAGGGGGAATGTTCGCTGCCATCTCTAAGGTGGCAGTAGCTCATTGGCTACATCAGATTTACAACTGTCAGTGTCCATGCTAGCTGGGCTAGCAACACATATATAAATACTGATGCTAGCATTGGATGTGCTCGTGGAAGCAGAACAACTTGTGTTGTCGACAGGTGCAGGTGTAATACTTCTGGAAGTAGCAATACTACCAGTAGAGTTGGTATGTATCTCTATGGACGCGGGCCTTACTTTTTTTAACCATTTATTAATTTTCGAGCAATGAGGAATGAGCAGCAGCTACGTTTGGCTACATACAGACCGTTAGTGGAATTCCCGCGGGAGAAATGTATAGCTTTGTTGGAAAATCGAAATAGACTGTTTGAAAATGTGTATAACATTTTTATTTGATGTACCGCCAACGGCATTGTGCGTACCCCTGGGGGTAGCCACCCTATATAATGTACTATATTTGAATTGGGGGCCATTTCAGAGCTTGGTCTGGAACTACTCAGAAGGGAAGAAGGGACAGGAATTTTTCCTCAACTGGTAATCTGACCATGAACTGACCCCATTAGTCTTGTCACCAAACCTTACCCTTTTTCTCTTTCTATGCCCCCCTCTCTATTCTCTCTCTATAACATCTTCTCTCTAAGCCAAAGTTCTGTTCTGTGGAGAAGATTAAGACTATTGGCAGCACCTACATGGCAGCTGCTGGTCTGACCAATCCTGCTATAGGGGACGAGCGAAAGGTTGGTAGTGGCCTATTAAAATAAAGCTCTGTTCTGCCTCACTGGATCCTGTTCAAATACTTGTAAAAACACAACTTTACTTACTTCCTTCTCTAAGGTAGTCATGGATCTGTACATGATTGGATAAACAAAAGAAAGGTTACTTATTATCTTATTGCTTTCCACAATCAAATATCGTCACATCAATGAAGTGAAAGCTCTTAACTCTTGGAAGTTAGGAAAGAGGAAATCCATGTCTGAAGTATTTATTCGAACACAGTCTCTAGTCTGTCTGCCTGTATGGATTCTAACTGAGTGTTCTGATTCAGTGTGTTCTCATAGCCTGGTTAAACCAAGACTGAAGGCTGCACTCACCATTGATTCTTACTGAGTGTTCTCTTAGCCTGGTTAAACCAGACTGAATTCTGAGCTCACAATTGATTCTGACTGAGTGTTCTCTGTCTCCACCAATAGGACTGTGATGTGTCCTACAGCCATGTACGCAGCATGGTAGAGTTTGCCATCGCTCTGAAGAACAACTTGGAGTCCATCAACCAACACTCCGTCAACAGCTTTAAGCTACGCATCGGTAGCGTTCTATCGTTCTGACCTCTCCAACCAATCATCATCACTCATCTAGCCACACAAACACTGACCTATCACAATCGTCCTTATTTATTCTCATGCAGTAATGCTGTGAACGGGGACACTGCATTAGGAGGAAGGAGGTGCTGTCTTTTGGATGAATATGTTAAACCAAATACAGAATGTCAAAAAAGAAATACTTGGTTGGTAGGCAATTTGGGATAATTTATTACTTGTGTTTTGAATGAATCTGTCACTACTCATGAACTACTGTATCTATCTGTGTGTGATCTTTGATGACAGACAACAAAGCAAAGCAATTTAGGAATATGCTCTTACTAATGACAGTGACACAGAGTGGGTTCAAGGCAAGCAATGACAGTGAATGTTCCTTATTAGGAAATTATAGGCTATATGGAAACACAAGATTGTGTACTTTTCAATGGTTTCCTATAAGGGATGTTATATATAATAAGAATAAGTATGGGCTGTTATGTTATTTCAATGGATGAGGAAGTAGTTGACAGTAGGCTATCACTGCCAAAGGTACTGCTGCATTCACACTTTTGAATCCATCTGCCACCACTTTAACACTGTCTGTATGGCCAGAGGGACAAGAAAGATATGGACTCCATTAATCTTTCCTCGATTACGTGCATCCTCTCTCCTTGCCTGCTTCTCAAAATGTATTGGAGAAGAAGGTCAGACAGGAGGGACCTTGGACTTTCTCCTTCAACACTGTTGAGAAAGGATGGACGGAATCAACGGACGACAAAAAGAGATTGAGACTTTTACAACTCAACTCCCTTGATTTGATAACCATTTTAGTTTTGGCAGTGAAACGAGGCTACTCAGGAGAGAGAAAAAACATCACCCAAATGTATAGCCCCGTCGGAAAATATAAATGTACTGTTTGAAAATGTGAAGAAGAACGGCATCGCCCCCGACGGCTTTGCACCTTTGAGAATAGCTGCTGTAGACCCATTGGATGAAAGCTTTCAGCCGGGAACAAGCTCAACATCACCTGACTCTGAAGAGGAAAAGACTGCGTAGGCCTGGAAAAGCCAAAGTGTATAGTCTATGTCCCAGATCATGACCAGCTGCCGTTGCCCGACACAAGACGACGTTCACCAGCTGAAGAACACTCAGGAGCCCGACCTTTTAATAACATTCAGCCAACACAACATCCATATTCACGTAGACTGATGTGTAGCATAATATAGAATGCCTAGTATGCTCACAACTGCATTGTGTGGAAGACACATATCAGTTGAATACATTCAGTTGGACAACTGACTAGGTATTCCCCTTTCCCTTTGGTATAGAAAGCTCTTGTACATAAAACAAATGATGCAGGGAGCAGATGTATCATTTCAACTTTAATTTGTTGGCAAGCAAACATGCTTCAATATAACAGTAGATTAGTCTGTCATTGTAGCAAATAAGTAGACGGCTTGTATTCAAGACTATGTTTATTTGCTCTGGAGACCGAGGTGAGTTTACACAACAGTATGCAGGAACAGTTCTGGCAATGTACGGCATATACAGTGAATTCGGAAAGTATTCAGTCACCTTGAATTTGTACCACAATTTGTTACGTTACAGCATATTCTAAAAATTATTCAATTGTCCCCCCCCCTCGTCAATCTACACACAATAACCCAAATGGCACTAATACATGTTCCATGTCTCAGTTGTCTCCCGGCTTAAAAATCCTTCTTTAATCCGTCTCCTCCCTTTCATCTACAGCGATTGAAGTGGATTTAACCAGTGACATCACTGAAGGATCATAGCTTTCACCTGAAGTCACCTGGTCAGTCAGTCTGTCATAGAAAGAGCATGTGGATCATAGCTTTCACCTGAAGTCACCTGGTCAGTCAGTCTGTCATAGAAAGAGCATGTGGATCATAGCTTTCACCTGAAGTCACCTGGTCAGTCAGTCTGTCATAGAAAGAGCATGTGGATCATAGCTTTCACCTGAAGTCACCTGGTCAGTCAGTCTGTCATAGAAAGAGCATGTGGATCATAGCTTTCACCTGAAGTCACCTGGTCAGTCAGTCTGTCATAGAAAGAGCATGTGGATCATAGCTTTCACCTGAAGTCACCTGGTCAGTCAGTCTGTCATAGAAAGAGCATGTGGATCATAGCTTTCACCTGAAGTCACCTGGTCAGTCAGTCTGTCATAGAAAGAGCATGTGGATCATAGCTTTCACCTGAAGTCACCTGGTCAGTCAGTCTGTCATAGAAAGAGCATGTGGATCATAGCTTTCACCTGAAGTCACCTGGTCAGTCAGTCTGTCATAGAAAGAGCATGTGGATCATAGCTTTCACCTGAAGTCACCTGGTCAGTCAGTCTGTCATAGAAAGAGCATGTGGATCATAGCTTTCACCTGAAGTCACCTGGTCAGTCAGTCTGTCATAGAAAGAGCATGTGGATCATAGCTTTCACCTGAAGTCACCTGGGCAGTTAGTTTGTCATAGAAAGAGCAGGTGTTCATAATGTTTTGTACACTCAGTGCATACAGCGGAAGGAAAATATACTACTAACTCCTATAATAAATACTACAAAGGGAATACTTGCATATGGTGTGTTGTTTTGTTGTTGTTACCCTTATTTTACCAGGTAAGTTGACTGAGAACAATGACCTGGGGAATAAATGAGCCAATTGGAAGCTGGGGAGGATTAGGTGGTCATGACAGTATGAGGGCCAGATTGGGAATTTAGCCAGGACACCGGGGTTAACACCCCTACTCCTACAATAAGTGCCATGGGATCTTTAGTGACCACAGAGAGTGTAGGACACCTGTTTAAAGTCCCATCCAAAAGACAGCATACTACACAGGGAAATGTCCCCAATCACTGGCCAGGGGTATTGGGATATATTTTTTCCCCCAGAGAAACTCCTACTGGCCCTCCAATACCAGTTCCAGCAGCATCTGGTCTCCCATCCAGGGACTGACCAGGACCAACCCTGCTTAGCTTCAGAAGAAAGCCAGCAGTGGGATGCAGGTTGGTTTGCTGCTGACCCAAGGTGCAGTGAGGGTTCGGAGTCACTTTGATACAAGGGGAGATTGTTGTTATGGCCCTTTCACATCTCCTTTTGAATTGCTTTAATGGCCCGAAAAACACACGTAGGCAACTTCAAGTTGTAGTGGTACTACTAAGCCCCATTATGGCTGGATCGATCACAAAATTATGCTGTACTTAACAACACTTTCTCGTGTGAAAAGAAAGCGTAGCTATATTGCTAGCTAGCTACCGAAAACAAAACAACTTACTTGTTTGTCATATGTTTGTATTTAAAAAAAACTTCAAAACCTGTTTCGTCATCCAGGTCTTCTTGAAAAGAGGAATTGTCAGAAGCAGCCATTGTAATCAATTTGATAGCCATCAGTAACATAGCCTCCCGTGTACCTGTAGATACTAGTACCGCCCCCATTTTGAAAAGCCTGCCTTCGAGGGTCGGAAGAAGGAAGCAGGACTCCCGTCAGCCTGTAGTCTTTACAAAGCCAGGGAATATGAGTCAAGCTACATGTCCTGCAATATCGTGGCAGACAGGAACAACCATATTTATTCGCTGCTAGCATGATCGTGCAATCGGCAAAACACAAAGGCCACAATAATTGCTACAAAACATTACTCCATTAATTGTTTTATCAGACAGCAGGCTCAATCAACCAATGACCTGATTGGCTGAACTTTCCTGGCGTGAAAATTAAAAAAATACCGCTATGTTGCATAATTATGTCTGAAACACCTCTCATCACTAATAATTATTTCTGGGAGACTGGAAAAACCGTGTCTAGTGGAGAAGTAACCCTTTCAGTGTTAATTTGTGATTGTATATTCCACTTGATTTGGCGATGTTACCATATGTATCCCATGCAAATGATTAAGAGGGGTTGGGTTAAATGCATGCAGTTGTACAACTGACTAGGTATCCCCCTTTCCCTTTCCTTTCCCAAATAAAGCCCATTTGAAGAGAGATAGATATAATCACTGTTGAGCATTCCATTTAAAATGGTGTAAAAACTTTGCTAGAGTCATATTGTCTCTGCACAGTAGGGTACAGCAGGGTTAGAGAGATATGCAGACATAGGTTCATTGGGACAGGATTATTGCTTCTCAGCAGGGTGTTGTAGGAGGCGGTAGGACCTTGAGAGCATCATGTCCACTGGATAGGGCTGAGTGGCTGAACTGTGTGAATGGTCCAGTCAGTATTTGTGTGTATATGAGAGAGAGAGAGAGAGAGAGAGAGAGAGAGAGAGAGAGAGAGAGAAAGGGAGAGAGAGAGAGAGAAGAAAGGGAGAGAGAGAGAGAGAGAGAGAGAGAGAGAGAGAGAGAGAGAGAGAAAGGGAGAGAGAGAGAGAAGAAAGGGAGAGAGAGAGAGAAGAAAGGGAAAGAGAGGGAGAGAAGAAAGGGAGAGAAGAGAGAGAGTGTGTGTAGAGGAGGGGGGGACCAAGTAATATTACACTGGTTCCATATCATTGATCATCAACACCCCCACAGTGGGTATGTGCTGATGCAGAATCTTAGTTTGATGATTTTTTTACAGCAGGAAAATAATCCTGCAGCAACAGGAAATGTGAATTATTGTGTGGATTATAATTACTTGATACTTTTGTAAGGGTTGATCAATATTTGGTTAGGGAAAGTCTCACATTTTAAAGTGCTTATTCTGTTGTGTAGGAATTTCCCTGCAACAACAGGGTGATCAAATTAAGATCTTACACCTGTATACATTCAGAGAAGACAATTGTCGCAACAGAAGAGCATAGCCTTTGTCTGCCTTTCAATGAGCGGGAAAGGATGTTGGTGAAATATACCAATGCCAATAAAAAGGCTTATTTTAACTTACTGTAGGTGGTGTGTACTTCTGAGTAGGAACAAAACAAACAATAAATAATAATACGTTGAATAAATGTTGTTGTTATTTGTTTTCTGTTATTCCATATCCAATTTTGGCACAATAAATAAGAAAACAAGTCAATTTCCGATTTTGTTTTTTTTCAAATTCATAAAGGTTTTTCAAATTCAGCTGTTTTCTGTTTTTCCACTCTTTTTGTTTTGACTCAAAATATTGAAACGTACACGGGCCAAAGAGGCAAGTGATGATCGGTTCTTTGAGGTCTAGAGATGCCCTGAAAAGTCTATTTTAGCATTTTTGGGAAGTCAATTCAAAATTCAAAATATAGTTTAATATTGAATTCACGTTATCCTGCTTCACCAAACTATCATGCGTCTAAATAATTGTTTAAATATGACATATTTCTACATGTCCAGTGCTTCACATGTTCCTGAAACATTATGAGTAAAAAGAAATGCACATATCTTACAAAAACATCAATGCAATTTGGTATTTAGTAGCTTACAGAAGCGATTGCGCAACCTTCCACATCTTAGTTTATTTGTATGCACATTCATATACTGTATGCCCAGGCGTGCTCATAAAATCGTTCAGAATAGACAAAATATATAAATCTCTGTAAAAACAAAATAAAAAACATTTATCTGAAATTACATTACCAAAAGTTAAATACAGTAAGTTATATTGCATTTTCATGGTATTAAAGTGGCGGCAGATGGATTCAAAAGTGTGAAGGCAGCAGTACCTTTGGCAGTGATAGCCTACTGTCAACTACTTCCTCATCCATTTAAATAACATAACAGCCCATACATATTCTTATTATATATAACATCCCTTTTAGGAAACCATTGAAAAGTACACAATCTTGTGTTTCCATGAAGCCTATAATTTCCTAAGAAGGAACATTCACTGTCATTGCTTGCCTTGAACCCACTCTGTGTCACTGTCATTAGTAAGAGCATATTCCTAAATGGCTTTGTTTTGTTGTCTGTCATCAAAGATCACACACAGATAGATACAGTAGTTCATGAGTAGAGACAGATTCATTTAAAACACAAGTAATAAATTATCACAAATTGCCTACCAATCAAGTATTTCTTTTTTGACATTCTGTATTTGGTTTAACATATTCATCCAAAGACAACACCTCCTTCCTCCTAATGCAGTGTCCCCATTCACAGCATTACTGCATGCGAATAAATAAGGACGATTGAGATAGGTCAGAGTTTGACGTGTGGCTAAATGAGTGATGATGATTGGTTGGAGAGGTCAGAACAGAGAAGATGATTGGTCAGTCGGTGTTGATGAAGTAGGTCGTAAGTTCTCCCTTGCCCTTGACGGTGATGACTCCTCTCTTGGTCACACTGAAGCCAAAGGTCTTTACCACCTGCGCTGTTTCCTCGGTCACCTGTAGAGAGAGACAGAACCATTTAACAAGCGCTCTCTCTTTCATTCAAAATGTTTCTCCCCTCTCTCCAACCCTTCACTCTCGCTGTCTCTCCCTCCCCTCTCCATCTCTCTCTCACCTGGATCTTGTCTAGTACTCCGGTGCTGTCCATCCTACTGGCCACGTTCACAGAGTTCCCCCAGATATCATACTGTGGTTTGTGGGCTCCGATCACCCCCGCAATCACTGGACCATGGTTTATCCCTATATAAAGTAAAGGAGATAAAGTGATGAAAAAGTTAGTTGGGAGGGGGAGATGGTTATCAAATCAAGGGAGTTTTGTTGTAAAAGTCTCAATCTCTTTTTGTCGTCCGTTGATTCCGTGCATCCTTTCTCAACCGTATTGAAAGAGAAAGTCCAAGGTCCCTCCTGTCTGACCTTCTTCTCCAATACATTTTGAGAAGCAGGCAAGGTGAGAGGATGCACGTAATTGAGGAAAGATTAATTGAGTCTATATTTTTCTTGTCCCTCTGGCCATACAGACAGACTCACCGATGCGTAGCTTAAAGCTGTTGAAGGAGTGTTGGTTGATGGACTCCAAGTTGTTCTTCAGAGCGATGGCAAACTCTACCATGCTGCGTACATGGCTGTAGGACACATCACAGTCCTGTTGGTGGAGACAGAGAACACTCAGTCAGAATCAATTGTGAGCTCAGAATTCAGTCTGGTTTAACCAGGCTAAGAGAACACTCAGTAAGAATCAATGGTGAGTGCAGCCTTCAGTCTTGGTTTAACCAGGCTATGAGAACACACTGAATCAGAACACTCAGTTAGAATCCATACAGGCAGACAGACTAGAGACTGTGTTCGAATAAATACTTCAGACATGGATTTCCTCCTTCCTAACTTCCAAGAGTTAAGAGCTTTCACTTCATTGATGTGACGATATTTGATTGTGGAAAGCAATAAGATAATAAGTAACCTTTCTTTTGCTTATCCAATCATGTACAGATCCCTGACTGCCTTAGAGAAGGAAGTAAGTAAGGTTGTGTTTTTACAAGTATTTGAACAGGACCCAGTGAGGCAGAACAGAGCTTTATTTTAATAGGCCACTACCAACCTTTCGCTCGTCCCCTATAGCAGGATTGGTCAGACCAGCAGCTGCCATGTAGGTGCTGCCAATAGTCTTAATCTTCTCCACAGAACAGAACTTTGGCTCAGAGAGAAGCTGTTAGAGAGAGAGAATAGAGAGGGTGGCATAGAAAGAGAAAAAGGGTAAGGTTTGATGACAAGACAAGTCAGTTCATTGTTAGATTACCAGTTGAGGAAAAATTCCTGTCCCTTCTTCCCTTCTGAGTAGTTCCAGACCAAGCTCTGAAATGGCCCCCAATTCAAACGTAGTGCATTATATAGGGCGGCTACCCCCAGGGGTACGCACAATGCCGTTGGCGGTACATCAAATAAAAATATTATTCACATTTTCAAACAGTCCATTTCGATTTTCCAACAAGGCTATACATTTGGGTGATGTTTTTTTCTCGCCTGAGTAGCCTCATTTCACTGCCAAAAATAAAATGAAACCATCTAGTGTTCAGCGAAGTAACAACACAATGTCAAATACAGGCATCCTAGTCAAATAATTAACATCCAATCACATTAATTGTTTCTCTCGCGGGAATTCCACTAACGGTCTGTATGGAGCCAACCGTAGCTGCTGCTCATTCCGTTTGCTCGAAAATGAGTAAATGGTTAAAAAGAGTAAGTCCACAGAGATACATACCAGCAGTATTACACCTGCACCTGTCGACAACACAAGTTGTTCTGCTTCCACGAGCACATCCAATGGTAGCATCAGTAATTCTGCATGTGTTGTTAGCCCAGCTAGCATGGACACTGACAATTGTGAATCTGATGCAGCCGAAGAGCTTTTCCTGCATTTCCTTACCCGGGAAAGAACCGAACAACAGATAGGGACGTTGGACCATCAAAGAGGCGCAAATATGATGATATCTACATTGATTTGGGGTTCACTTATACTGGGAGTGGTGCCTTTCCTCAGCCACGGTGTGTTATATGTGCCAAAGTACTATCTCACAACTCGATGAAACCTTCACTCTTGCGTAGACTTTTAGAAACTAAACATGCCAATTTGAAAAATTGCCACAGGAGTTTTTGGAGTGAGAATTAAGACGACTTTCGAGTAGTAAGACATATATAAAAGCAACAGATACCATTAATAAGAAGGGGCTAGAAGCGTCTTATATGGTGAGCTACCGAGTGGGTAAGACAGGCAGGCCCCTTACTATTGTGGAGGACTTCATTCTTCCTGCTGCCGCAGATATGGCTGGGACAATGCTGGGGGAAAAGGCCCAAAAAACTATACAGACAATGCCTTCATCAAACAACACTGTTTCACAACGCATCAGTGACATGGCAGGAGATGTTTTGAAACAATTACTGCTTCGCATACAAGCCAGTGAATTCTATGCGTTAAATCTGGATGAGTCAACAGACGTGGCCGGCCTAGCACAGCTCCTGGTACATGTCCGTTACGTTTATGGGGGGTCAATTAAGGAAGACATTCTCTTCTGCAAACCACTGGAAACCAAGACAACAGTAGAGGATATTTTTAAAGTACTGGATAACTTTGTGACATCAAATGGACTTTGGTGGTCAAGATGTGTTGAAATCTGTACTGATGGCGCAAAAGCCATGACAGAGAGACATAGTGGAGTGGTAACGCGCATGTAAGCTGTTGCTCCCGACGCCACTTGGGTACACTGCAGCATCTACCGAGAGGCTCTTGCTGCCAAGGTGATGCCTGACAGCATGAAATACTTTTTGTACAATACAGTGAAAATGGTTAACATTGTTGAAGCAAGGCCCCTGAACTCTCGTGTATTTTCTGCATTATGCAATGATATGGGTAGGGACCATGTAACGCTTTTACAACATACAGAAGTGCGCTGGTTATCAAGGGGCAAAGTATTGACACGTTTAAAAAAAAATGAGAGACGAGCTTGAAGTTTTCTTTACTGACCATAATTTTCACTTGTCTGACAGCTTGCATGATGACGAGGTTCTCACACGACTGGCCTATCTGGGTGATGTTTTTTCTGGCCTGATTGACCTGAATCTAGAATTACAGGGACTCTTCGCAACTACAATGGTTCCTCCTTTAAAAGTTGCGAGCTTACGCCGCGGGACTTAGCGGTACCCAGCGTCACGCCTTCATTGCTCCAGACTACCGCAGGGGGGAGTTAGAGCACTCATTATGCATTTGGGTTCCAAGGTTTTTATATGACCAATCAAAATCGAGTGGGTCCAATGACAAATTCCATGTAATGCCACCCGTCGCTGATGACTTTCTTCAGCAAAGCTGTCTGACAAAAACATTATGGTGGATGCAAATGCAAGTAATTATAACGTCATAATGAGTCAAGCAAAACATGTACAATTAAGAGGAAGATGTTAGTTAATGTAGAAACAGACAATTGTGCATATTTTTCTGTTTCCTATTAGCAGGACAATAGACTTTTTATAGATTTATTATCCAAATGGAAAAGCATATACTTTACAGTACTGTATTTCTTCATCGGCATCTTTATGCTTTTGTTAATAAAATAATGATAAAAATACTCTTTCAAAATGCTGATGTTTATTTAGTTATGGATCCATTGCGAATTACTATGGGAATGAATATCACTGAATTACAGAAATATTGGAACAAAGTTGTCTAATGAAGGGAAACAAATTGTTGGAAAATACTCTTTCAAACACAGGGCCACGTTGTACTGGGCCATTATGGCTATTAGAAGGGCTATATTTTGGCCTTTGTAAATATTATTTTGGCCTTTATTCAGATTACAATTTTTTTCAACAAAATCGTCTCCAAAATATTGTTATATATAGCCTTCCCGCTATGGATGTCTATTTCAGCACCGTTTTGTGCTGCTCTGACACAAGCATGGAGAAACGAAATTGTTCAATTATAGTCCAAGATATTCTTAAAATATGTGTTGACTGCATATAAGCAAGTGATGTTTGCTAAATAATCAAGTTATGTATCTCCAGAAATAAATAATTCTAAATAACAAACTGGCTTTATTTACAAATTAGTGAGAATTGTAACGGCTGCTCTCCTCCTCTTCGTCTGAAGAGGAGAAGCATGGGTCGGACCAATACGCATCGAGGTATGCAGTCATAATGAATTTATTTAAATGATAGACGAACACGAAACACTTGAGAATTTACAAAATAACAAACGCAGTCAACAGACCTGGACACGAACTTACATATAACGTGAAGAACGCAATAACAGGAAAACTGACTACATAAAACGAACGAACAAACAAAACCGAAAACAGTCCCGTGTGGCGTTACATACACTGATACAGACACAGGAGACAACCACCCACAAACAAATAGTGTGAAAACACCTACCTTAATATGGCTTTCAATCAGAGGAAATGAAAACCACCTGCCACTAATTGAGAGCCATATCAGGTCACCCTTAACAAACATGAAACACACAACATAGACTACCCACCCAAACTCACGCCCTGACCGTCAAACACATACAAAATAACAGAAAACCGGTCAGGAACATGACAAGAATGTCTCACCCCATGTTCAAGAATTGCCTTTTTCTCGCTCACTCTAGGTTAAATGAAACGAAATCTCCAAAATATTGTTACTTTTAAACAAAGCAATTTTTATTATTATTAATTAATTTAGAAGGATATAAAATCCACTTAAGATATTCTCAGATATTCTCACAGATCCTAACAGAAAATGCCCCTTAGATATTAATTTAGAATCCTCCAATCCTCTAAATGTAATTACTGGTGTCACGTCATTGAAAACAATATTTTTAGATATACTGTAGGCCTACCATAGGCAAATTAGTCTCACTAGTGTTGAGTAATGTACTGCTAAAAGTGATGTAGATCTTATTTATTTAAAGAGCATATTGAAGTTAGAAGCAATAGGATTTGAAGCAAAAGCTTATAACTATTTCAGCATCGTTTCGCGCTGCTCTGAGACAAGCATGGGGACTGGTCTTGATAAATCAATGAGATTTTTATTTTCACTTAATCTCCGTTTGGGTATTGGTTAGATTAGAATTAGAAAATTAGGTTGCAGAAATGTTATGCTCTTAGTGTAACCTTTATTTAACTAGGCAAGTCAGTTAGGAACAAATTCTTATTTAAAAGGACAGCCTACTCCTTCCTCCCCATCGGGGAATATACCCACATGCCCTGCCCGCACGACACAGGGATTCTTTAGCTAAATAGCCCAGTACTGTACTCCCGACCGTCACGTTGTACAGCGCCACATTTTCCATTCCATCTTAACGGAAACCCTGAGGGTTTTGTTTTTAGTTTTTCTCGGAATAGAAACACCATAATATTAATCAAATTAATTAAGCCATATTTCTTAAAATCAATGCCATATACTATGTTATTACAAAAAAGGTTTTAAATTCTCTGATAATGCCAATGTAGAAGACTATCAAATGCTTCTCAAAGATGCCCTCTGGTGGTCAAACTAGCAGTAACTTGCATTAACAGAAAAAAATGGCTGACAATTAAATACTGTGCCACAGAATGCTGCAGCAGCCCACAAGGTGTGCTGCAGTATGGCACAACTTTTAAAGGAGCAACCACTGTATATTCAATGTGCGGGACAAAATTGAGGCTATGATTAAGAAGTTGGAGCTCTTCTCTGTCTGCATTAACAAGGACAACACACAGGTCTTTCCATCATTGTATGATTTTTTGTGTGCAAATGAACTCAAGCTTAAGGACAATGTCAAATGTGATATAGTGAAGCACCTGAGTGCAATTATGCAGTTACCTTCCCGAATTGGATGACACAAACAACTGGATTTGTTATCCCTTTCATGCCCTGCCTCCAGTCCACTTACAGATATCTGAACAAGAGAGCCTCATCGAAATTGCAACAAGCGATTGAATTGAATCAGAAGCCATTGCCAGATTTCTGGATAAGGCTGCGCTCAGAGTATCATGCCTTGGAAAATCGTGCTGTTAAGACACCGATGCCCTTTGCAACCACGTACCTACGTGAGAGTGGATTCTCGGCCCTCACTAGCATGAAAACTAAATACAGGCCCAGACTGTGTGTTTAAAATGATTTAAGACTGAGACTCTCTCCAATACAACCCAACATTGCAGAGTTATGTGCATCCTTTCAAGCACACCCTTCTCATTAACCTGTGGTGAGTTCTTCACAATTTTTGCTGAACAAATAAGGTTTTATATGTAAGATGGCTAAATAAAGAGCAAAATTATTGATTATTATTATATTATTATTTGTGCCCTGGTCCTATAAGAGCTCTTTTCCACTTCCCACGAGCCGGGTTGTGACAAAAACTCATTCTAATGTGTAATAAATGTATTGTATAGTGTGTGTGTGGCAGGCTTACAATGATGTCAAAAAACAACATTTGAGAGTGCGCTGACCCTGGTGCTAGAGGGGGTACGCAGCTGGAGGTTGAATGTTTGAAGGGGTACGGGACTATAAAACGTTTGGGAACCACTGATATAGGGAATAACGTGGCATTTTTGTACCTCGTCAAAGTCTGAGATGATCTCATTGAGGAAACGTAAACACTCCAGTCCATCTCGGTTCACACTGCTCTCGCTGTAGAACTCCTTAAACTGGGGTACCGAGGCGAACATCACACACACACAGTCACAGGACTGGCTGTACAGGTCCTGCAACACACCCGCAAGACACACATTACGTCACAACACTGACACAAACGCGTTATATACACACACACACACAAAACACGTTATAACGTCATATCACAACCCACACACATGTCACAAGCACACACGTCATATCCCAACACATACACGTTATATACATACACAAACATATTATATGCATGTACACACACACACACACACACAATAATGACGCCTCACTTCGTCCTACCCAAGGCCTTGGTATTTGCATGGTCATTTACATGTTTTTTTTTAGCATGATGTGTCCCTAACACAGTTACAGCATTGTTGCTGGTGGTGGAGCACATTTGCCTCACTGACCACACTACCCACTGTACTCTCCAGACCTAGGTTCAAATGCTATTTTATATCGTTCAAAGACTTGCTTTAGCCTGCCTGGAGTGCCAGGTAAGTGTCTTTTTCCTATTCGTTCCATTGCAACAAGCAAGCTCAATCAAACACAGCTAAAGTATTTCAAATGGTTGCAAATAGTACTTGAACCCAGGTCTGACACTGACACACACACGTTGACTTACCTGGTTGCGTATGGTCTTGCCCATGAATTTAGATGCTACATGAAGAGGTAGGACATTCTTCAGTAGTAGTTTGTTGACGTTCTCCATGGTCTCCATCTCAACCCTCTCAGTTCTGAAACACTGCTGCAGTAGGAACTCCACGCGACAGCCCAACTCGTCCTGACGAAAACACACATCGTTAAACACACTCAAACACACACTCAAACACACGCACACTTTAAACACACACACACACGCACGCGCACAATTTAAACACACACGTACAGAGTAAATATACACAAACGCACATACAAGCAGAAAGGCATGGACGCCACAAGCACGTACACATGCTGAAAGCAAGCACGCACGTATGAACACAGACACGTGCCCTTACCTGTCGTGCCAGTATCAGGCATGTAAAATAGAAGACGAACAGCCAAACTCCAGCCATGATCTTAGGCTCCTTTAGGACTCCAGGTCTGTGGGAACACACACACACACACGCACACTTTGAGACACTATGTAAACATCCCTCTCTCCTTTGTTCTCTCTGTCATGCCACAGTCTTTCTTAAAACGTACTCAAACACACACGCATATACTGGTCTGACTCAGCCCAGGTTATTAGAGTTTCATACAGTACCTTTTTCTGAGTCCAGAATGTGAATCCCAGACGATAGTAGCGTTTTACATTTATTTATTCAAGCAGCTCATACAAAGGTCCAAGGAGATAACACCGCCTCAGGCTTCATTGACTAATGTTTTGAGATACTCTCTGTGTTAGGTTCCATAACACCAAAGTGTATCAGGCCGTTACTAAAAGTGTGTGTGTAAGTGCAAGTGTAACGGTCCTGACCTGTTTTATGTTGTTTTTGTATGTGTTTATGGTCAGGGCGTGTGTTTTGGGTGGGCAGTCTATGTTTTCTGTTTCTATGTTGGTTTTGGGTTGCCTGGTATGGCTCTTAATTAGAGGCAGGTGGTTTGCGTTTTCCTCTAATTAAGAGTCATATTTAGGTAGGGTGTTCTCACTGTTTGTTTGTGGGTGATTGTCTTCCGTATCTGTGTTATGTTTTGCACCATACGGGACTGTTCGGTTGTTCGTTTATTTTGATGTAGTCTGTTTCCTGTCCGTAAGTGTTACGTTTAGTTGTGTAAGTTTATGTTCAGGTTTCGTCTACTTCGTTTTCTTGTTTTGTATTTTTGAAAGTGTTTTGTTTTTCGTGTTGCCATCATCGTTTTCAAATAAAGAGATGGCTTATTTCCCTAATGCTGCATTTTGGTCTGATGATCCTTCTCTCCTCTCCTCGTCCGAGGATGAGGAGAACGACAGCCCTTACAGCAAGCGTATAGTTGAAGTCGAAAGTTTACATACACCTTAGCCAAATACATTTAAACTCAGTTTTTCACAATCCTGACATTTAATAGTTAAAATTCCCTGTCTTAGGTCAGTTAGGATCACCACTTTATTTTAAGAATGTGAAATGTCAGAATAATAGTATAGAGAATGATTTATTTCAGCTTTTATTTCTTTCATCACATTCCCAGTGGGTCAGAAGTTTACATACACTCAATTAGTATTTGGTAGCATTGCCTAAAAATTGTTTAACTTAGGTCAAACATTTCGGGTAGCCTTCCACAAGCTTCCCACAATAAGTTGGGTGAATTTTGGCCCATTCCTTCTGACAGAGCTGGTGTAACTGAGTCAGGTTTGTAGGCATCCTTGCTCGCACATGCTTTTTCAGTTCTGCCCACAAATGTTTTATGGGATTAAGGTCAGGGCTTTGTGATGGCCACTCCAATACCTTGACTTTGTTGTACTTAAGCCATTTTGCCACAACTTTGGAAGTATGCTTGAGGTCATTTTCCATTTGGACGACCCATTTGCGACCAAGATTTAACTTCTTTACTGATGTCTTGAGATGCTGCTTCAATATTTCCACATAATTTTCCTGCCTCATGATGCCATCTATTTTGTGAAGTGCACCAGTCCCTCCTGCAGCAAAGCACCCCCACAACATGATGCTGCCACCCCCATGCTTCACAGTTGGGATGGTGTTCTTCGGCTTGCAAGGCTCGCCCTTTCTCCTCCAAACAAAATGATGGTCATTATGGCCAAACAGTTCTATTTCTGTTTCATCAGACCAGAGGACATTTCTCCAAAAAGTACAATCTTTGTCCCCATGTGCAGTAGCAAACCGTAGTCTGGCTTTTTTATGGCGGTTTTGGAGCAGTGGCTTCTTCCTTGCTGAGCGGCCTTTCAGGTTATGTCGATATAGGACTTGTTTTACTGTTTCCTCCAGAATCTTCACAAGGTACTTTGCTGTTGTTCTGGGATTCATTTGCACTTTTCGCACCAAAGTACGTTCATCTCTAGGTGACAGAACGTGTCTCCTCCCTGAGCGGTATGACGGCTGCGATGTCCCATGGTGTTTATATTTTGTAACGACTCTCGTCGTTGGTTGAAGGAGAGGAGGACCAAATCGCAGCGTGGTATGTATCCATATTTATTTGAATATTTTTTTTTAAGACGAACAAAACGAAACCCA
The DNA here is from genome assembly GCF_029448725.1 of Salvelinus fontinalis. Classification (NCBI taxonomy): domain Eukaryota; kingdom Metazoa; phylum Chordata; class Actinopteri; order Salmoniformes; family Salmonidae; genus Salvelinus; species Salvelinus fontinalis. The sequence continues at coordinate 32,328,650 of NC_074675.1, forward strand.
ACGACGCTACAGTCCTGAACTTGAGAATATATAAAACACAAATAACGCACGAACAGGAACAATCACCCACAAACAAACAGTGAGAACAGCCTACCTTAATATGGTTCCCAATCAGAGACAACGTAAAACACCTGCCTCTGATTGAGAACCATATCAGGCCAATTAGACAACCCTAAACCAATGAAACACATAACATAGAATATACCCACCCAGCTCACGTCCTGACCAACTAAACAAGGACTAAACAAAGGAAATAAGGTCAGGAACGTGACAGTACCCCCCCCCCCCCCCCCCCCCCAAGGTGCGGACTCCGGCCGCAAAACCTGAACCTATAGGAGAGGGGTGTGCATCTGTCCATGGTGGCGGCTCTGGCGCTGGATGTGGCCCCCACCCCACCATAGTTAATCCCCGCTTCCGTGGCCTCCTCAGAATGGCGACCCTCCAAAATAACAAAATAACCCCACTGTACTGATGGATGCCTCTGGACAGAGGGGCAGCTCCGGACTGAGGGGCAGCTCCGGACTGAGGGGCAGCTCCGGACTGAGGGGCAGATCCGGACTGAGGAGCAATTCCGGCATCGCCGGCGTGACATTCAGCTCTGGCAGCTCCTGGCTGACTGACGGCTCTGGCAGCTCCTGGCTGACTGACGGCTCTGGCAGCTCCTGGCTGACTGACGGCTCTGGCAGGTCCTGGCTGGCTGGCGGCTCTGGCAGCTCCTGGCTGGCTGGCGGCTCTGGCAGCTCCTGGCTGGCTGGCGGCTCTGGCAGCTCCTGGCTGGCTGGCGGCTCTGGCAGGTACTGACTGGCGGGCGGCTCTGGCGGCTCCTGTCTGGTGGGCGGCTCTGGCGGCTCCTGACTGACGGACGGCTCTAGCGGCTCCTGACTGGCGGGCGGCTCTGGCAGCTTCTGACTGACGGACAGCTCTAGCGGCTCCTGACTGACGGATGGCTCTAGCGGCTCCTGACTGACGGATGGCTCTGAAGGCTTAGGACAGACGGGCGGCTCTGAAGGCTCAGGACAGACGGGCGGCTTTGAAGGCTCGGGACAGACGGGCAGTGCAGGCGGCGCTGGGCAGACGGACAGCTCAGACGGCGCTGGGCAGACGGGCAGTGCAGGCGGCGCTGGGCAGACGGGCAGCTCAGGCGGCGCTGGGCAGACGGGCAGTGCAGGTGGCGCTGGGCAGACGGGCAGTGCAGGCGGCGCTGGGCAGACGGGCAGTGCAGGCGGCGCTGGGCAGTCTAGGCATATGTAGGTCTATGGTGGCCTAGATTGGTTCCCAATCAGAGGCAGCTGTTTATCGTTGTCTCTGATTGGGGATCCTATTTAGGCTGCCATTTTCCAGTTTGGTTTGTGGGTTATTGTCGATGTGATGTTGCATGTCTGCACTCGTTTCTTATAGTGTTCATGGTCGTTTTTGTTATTTTGTATAGTTTGTTCAGTATTCGTCTTTATTAAAAAGGAAGATGTATTATAATCACGCTGCGCCTTGGTCTCCTCACTACGACGCTCGCGACACTCAAATTATGTCAATTAGCCTATCAGAAGCTTCTGAAGCCATAACATAATTTTCTGGAATTTTCCAAGCTGTTTAAAGGCACAGTCAACTTAGTGTTTGTAAACTTCTGACCCACTGGAATTGTGATACAGTGAATTATAAGTGAAATAATCTGTCTGTAAACAATTGTTGGAAAAATGACTTGTGTCATGCACAAAGTAAACTATAGTTTGTTAACAAGAAATCTGTGGAGTGGTTGAAAAACAACATTTAATGACTCCAACCTAAGTGTACGTAAACGTCAGACTTCAACTGTACATGTTACTATCTATTATCCAGTCTATCTTGGTATCGTCGTAGAGCAATGTGTGTGTGTGTGTGTGTGTGTGTTAGTCTCACTTTGTATCGTTGTAGAGCAGGGCCATGTAACAGTCTGAGCGAGGTGCGTAGACGTAGAGGAAGAGAGACAGGTAGACTACTACAGCCAGTGTGAGGAGCAACACCTTGATGGACATGCACGTCCTCACAAACACCACCACACTTAGCATAGCCAGCAGGCAGCAGTACAGGTAATACTGTAGGGAGAGGGGAGGGGGAATATGGACAGACAGACAGACAGACAGACAGACAGACAGACAGACAGACAGACAGACAGACACAGATGGGAGAGAGGGAGAGAAGAGAAAGAGAACATTTTATTTATATTACTAATTACCGATAATAGGCCCAAGTGTAGTTTTATGCACTGTGACAAGTGTATCCATTACACTACATGCAAATGCAGTTTGATTGATTGGTTGATTGGTACTTACAGGGACGGTGTACAGGTTGAGGTTCTGTAGTTGCGACGTGTTGTACGAGTTGGAGGTACAGTCGTTTCCAGGTAGAAAGAACTGGGGGGTGAAAAACACAATGGGTCAAAGTGTGTGTGTATCTGTCCAAGTTTGTGCCCGTGTACGTGGATTTATATATTTGTGTGTATGTGTGTGTGTGTGCTGACTCACAAAGTTTAGTATGGCCATAAGCAAGGTGATGAGTAGACAAAGGCAGACCAGCAGTAAACGTGCCGCCGGCCTTGTGGCCACTCCTTGCGACAGCGACGTCACCCACTGTAGACTGAGAGGGATTTTAGAGCGCCATATCTAAAAACACCCACACAAAAAAAATATCTGGTTAGAACACTCAAACAGTGGAAATGTTCCAAGAGAAACATGCCGCTGGGGTTGAGCCGTCGTTAGGGTTAGGTTTGGCGCAGTGGTCTAGGGCCCGTGCCCTAGTGGTCTAGGGCACTGCATCGCAGTGCTAGCTGCGCCACCAGAGTCTCTGGGTTCGCGCCCAGGCTGGGCTGGGTTCGCGCCCAGGCTCTGTCGCAGCCGGCCGCAACCGGGAGGTCCGTGGGGCGATGCACAATTGGCATAGCGTCGTCCGGGTTAGGGAGGGTTTGGCCGGTAGGGATATCCTTGTCTCAGTATGTAAAATGTAATGAAATGTAAAAAAAAAAGAAAAAAGAAAATGTAATAAAATGTATGCAAGTCGCTCTGGATAAGAGCGTCTGCTAAATGACTAAAATGTAAATGTAAAATGTAAATGTAGTGTTACCTCAAGGTATCCAGTGCAGACCACAGAGAGAAGCAACACTAGAACAGGGAAGGTGACACCATACGACACAGCCATGTGAAAGTTCCTGAGAGAGAGAATGAGAGAAAGAGCGAGAGCAATGAAATGAATTCTCAATTTCTCTCCATTTCGATCCTCAGGGCCCTCGACACCTCTACCCCCCTCTCTCCTTTTATCTGGATGTTGTTTGCGGTCGATGCTCACAGTAAGTGCAAAACGCAAATTCCTTTTGTCTTCCGTTCTCTGCTCCATTTGCATGAGTTTGCGTTGTGATGTTGGCATTTGCGTCAAAACAGTAGTATGTGTTTGTGTTTTTGTGTGTGCATGATGTGCGCTGAAAGGTTTTTGTACCTCACGCACACGGGATACTCACTTCTGGGAGACGAGCATTTGGACAGTAAACAGAGACACGAAGATGAGAGCCATGCAGCCTACTGACTGGTGTAGACCTTTGACCTCTGAGAGACGAAACTGCAACACACACACACAACAGACAACGCCATGAGCCTATATCATTACACAGACAACACACAACCCTATAATACCAAACACAACTCAGATATAACCCCCACTAATAAATTAGGCACAACACCAGGTACACCACCATTACATCAGATACACTGAACTAATACAACAGTCAGTCATAATAGGTTTGGAAATGTCATTAATATAGCTGTCAAGTTTGACAGAAGGGGGTCCACCCTATGTTCTCTCAGCCCTATGTTCTCTCAGCCCTATGTTCCCTCAGCCCTATGTTCCCTCAGCCCTATGTTCCCTCGGGATCCAATGAACCAATTCCGAACAATATTGGCTCAAATGCTTATTGTGATAATGTAGAAAATGCTGATTATTTCATGTAAGGATATGGGACCTACTGAACATGTTCAATCACTATGACCTTGACCTTTTGTCAATATTACAGCTGCGCGCATTGCATTTCCTGAAGAAGAAAAAAATGGATCTCAGCATCTACTCAATACATTTATATAATGATTGGATCCAATGTGTCAACTCGTGTGGCCTAGGACCCACTGAAATATTGAACCACTGGTGACGACATGAAGTTGGAAAATGGCTCTTCCTCTCATTTGGTTTGACAACCCCTGGTTTAGAAGTTAGAACTGAGGGAACATGGGGCTGAGGAAACATAGGGCTGAGGGAACAGACATGGGCTGCGTTTTAAATTCAGAAAAGACACACCCTCGTCCACTTATCCTCGCTTTATGACCTTGGGGGAATCCCCGTGGCCATATTTGTCGTCGGTCCAAATGATTAGCCAAGCAAGGGAAGTTTGCAACATAAGCCCCTCAGCCCTCATTTTTATTAATGGAGTTTGCGAGTGTACAATTATGTTCACTTCGGGGCTGGAAACGCCCCATAATTCAATTCGTGATGATTGTACATCCGCTAAGAAAAGTCTGCCAAAACTTAAAACCTCAACATCAATATGGAGTCAACATACAAGTGTAAGTAAAAAGTAATGTAAATAAGTTACAAATTGTGCTACTAATGCACAAACATGTCTCATAAAAGTAATGATGTTTTTGTTTGGTTAGCTTTTGGAAATTGTAGAAATCAAACATTTTCATCTTCAAAAGTTCTCGCTAAGCAGGCTAACTAATTAGCTAATTAATTAGACCTCTCCTTAACCAGTTTCAACTGAGATTGTTCATTATGAACTGTACTTGCTAGCTTAGTTCGTTGCTAGCTTGGTTAGCTCGTTGCTCGCTAGCTTGATAAAACAGCTCTGGCAATATCATTTTTGTCAGATAGCTAAATTGTACAGTCAGCATTTTGTCTAAATTGATCCTCATACAATAACCAAACGATTGGATAAACAAATCATTTGTGGGTTCTATATAGAACCGTAAAGCAGACTTATTTTTAGGAGTGCACTGTTATACCAGACCGATCACAACATACAACACAGACATTAACACCACACTTCAAAAGACAAATCTAACACACAGACATGTCACAAAACATAACTATTACACAGCAAATGAAAAACGGCAGCATAAAAACTCCCACCTGTTTCTCCAGCTTTAGGTCATTGAATAACAGCGTGATGCAGTTCAGCTTCTTTTCTCTCCGCCTGTGATAGATAGAATAAGAGAAGAGAGGAGACAGATAGTAGAGAAAATAACAGAAAACAACAGAAAGATCTTACAGCTATGGAAAAACACTTACTCTGCAGCGTCAATAGTATCTAACGACCCTCTTATGCCATCGTCCAGGACCGGACTGGAACTAAGGGGGGATTATTTTGATTAATTATTTAAAATTACACTTATACAACAATTGGAAAATAATTCAAAGTAAAATAGAAAAGCTGGTTAACCTGCTGGAATCGGTCTGAGTAGGTGGTCTATCCTACAAACAAACACACACACACACACCCACACAGTCAACAAAACACACACAAACAAATCAAATATTATTTGTCACATGTGCCGAATACAACAGGTGTAGACCTTACAGTGAAATGCTTACTTACTAGCCTTTAACCAACAATGAAGTTTTAAGAAAAATAACTAAGAAAGTTGAACTAAAATAAACTGAAGTAAAATACACTAAAAAGAAAAAAATAGACAAATTAAAAACCAGTAGGGAGGCTATATACAGGGGGTACCGGTACAGAGTCAATGTGAGGGGGCACAGGTTGGGGGGGGGGGGGTTGGTCAATGCAAGAAGTCCGGGTAGCCATTTGATTAGCTGTTCAGGAGTCTTATGGCTTGGGGTAGAAGCTGTTAAGAAACCTTTTGAACCTAGACTTGGCGCTTCGGTAGCGCTTGCCGTGCGGTAGCAGAGAGAACATTCTATGACTAGGGTGGCTGGAGTCTTTGACATTTTTTAGGGCCTTCCTCTGACAGCGCCTAGTATAGAGGTCCTGGATGGCAGGAAGCTTGGTCCCAGTGATGTACTGGGCCGTACGCACTACCCTCCGTAGTGCCTTGTGGTCGGAGACCGAGCAGTTCCCATACCAGGTGGTGATGCAACCAGTCAATATGTTCCCGATGGGGCAGCTGTCAAACCTTTTGAGGATCTGAGGACCTATGCCAAATCTTTTCAGTCTCCTGAGGGGGGAAAGGTGTTGTTGTGCCCTCTTCACGACTGTCTTGGTGTGTTTGGACCATGATAGTTTGTTGGTGATGTGGACACCAAGGAACTTGAAGCTCTCAACCTGCTCCACTACAGGCCCGTCGATGAGAATGGGGGCGTGCTTGGTCCTCCTTTACCTGTATTCTACGATCATCTCCTTTGTATTGATCACGTCGAGGGAGAGGTTGTTATCTTGGCACCACACTACCAGGCCTCTGACCTTCTCCCTATAGGCTGTCTCATCATTGTCGGTGATGAGGCCTACCACTGTTGTGTCGTCGTTAAACTTAATGATAGTGTTGGTCATGCTTGGACATGCAGTCATGGGTAAACAGGGAGCCCCAGGGTCCTTTGCTTAGTGATGAACTTTGAGGGCACTATGGTGTTGAACGCTGAGTTGTAGTCAATGAATAGCATTCTCTCGTAGGTGTTCCTTTTGTCCAGGTGGGAAAGGGCAGTGTGGAGTGCAATAGAGATTGCGTCATCTGTGGATCTGTTGGGGAGCTATGCAAATTGGAGTGGGTCTAGGGTTTCTGGGAATGTTGTTGACGTGAGCCATAACCAGCCTTTCAAAGCACTTCATGGCTACAGACGTGAGTGCTACAGGTCGGTAGTCATTTCAGTAGGTAACTTTGGTGTTCTTGGGCACAGGGACTATGGGGGTCTGCTTGAAAGATGTTGGTATTACAGACTCGGTCAGGGAAAGGTTGAAAATGTCAGTGAAGACACTTGCCAGTTGGTCAGCGCATGCTCGCAGTACACGTCCTGGTAATCCATCTGGCCCTGCGGCCTTGTGAATGTTGACCTGTTTTTAAAGGTCTTCCTCACATCGGCTATGGAGAGCTTGATCTCACAGTCGTCCGGAACACCTGGTGCTCACATGCATGCTTCAGTGTTGCTTGCCTCGAAGCGAGCATAGAAGTTATTTAGCTCGTCTGGTAGGCACGTGTCACTGGGAAGCTCGCGGCTGATGATGTACGATTCAATCTTAGTCCTGTATTGACGCTTTGCCTGTTTGATGGTTCGTTGGAGGGGATAGCGGGATTTCTTATAAGCGTCCGGGTTAGAGTCCCGCTCCTTGAAAGCGGCAGCTCTACCCTTTAGCTCAGTGCGGATGTTGCCTGTAATCCATGGCTTCTGGTTGGGGTATGTCGTACGGTCCCTGTGGGGACGACGTCATCAATGCACTAATTGATGAAGCCAGTATACTCCTCAATGCCATCGGAAGAATCCCGGAACATATTCCAGTGTGTGCTAGCAAACCAGTCCTGTAGCTTAGCATCTGCATCATCTGACCACTTCCGTATTGTGCGAGTAACTGGTACTTCCTGCTTTAGTTTTTTCGTGTAAGCAGGAATCAGGAGGGTAGAGTTATGGTCAGATTTGCCAAATGGAGGGCGAGGGAGAGCTTTGTACGCGTCTCTGTGTGTTTCGTAAAGGTGGTCTAGAGTTTTTTTCCCCTCTGATTGTAACACAAATGTAACACACACACACACACAATGTTCGAGTTCACTCTGAATAAATAAGATTAACTCTGCCAATATTGAAAGATTGACAGAAGAGAAAAAAGAGAGAAAAAATAATTTTGTGAACATTGTTAGGATTGCTAAGGCAATATGTTCATGAAAGGCATAAGAATGAGTGGGAGAAAGATTTAGGGTGTCTGTAGTTGTGAAAGTATGTCATGCATGTGTGTGTAATAGGAGAAGGTAGAAGAGACTAACAGGGTCATGTTCAGTAGGGCACACAATGGTAAACGTTTTAAAATGTGTGTTTCTTGTTGGACAAGTCCAGGTAAATTTACTTCCACTTGGTGCCCTGGTATGTTATGACCCTGGTATGTTACTTACTTAGGAATATGAGTGGGTGGGATGGGATATGGGGTGTGTGTTTGTTAAAGTTTGTCATGCATGTTGGCATGATTGTGTGTGAATGGCATACGTGTGGATCAGCGCTGAGTGTGTGTGTGTATACGTGTCTGAGTGAACAGAGAAGGTAGGCGGGTTCAACAGGTACATTACTCACTGCGGATGGCTGTGATTGGTTCGTGCTGGCGCAGGTCGGGTTGATTGGCAGCTGGGTGGGTGTGGCCTCAGGGTTGCTGAGGTCAGAGAATGGACAGATGGTCTGCCAGGACTGCAGGTACTGAGACATCCTCACTGAGGCTCGCTGCCTATGACCACTGACCGTCAGGACGTTTGTCTGGAACACATGCAAACATCAGGCATGCACACTAGGGCTGACCCCATTTAGTCGACTGGTTGATTGTTTGGTCGATAGGCTGTTCGTCGACAGAAATGTTATTAGCCGAACAGTCTAAAATATATACTGTATATATGTATTTTTTTGGCACATGAGGCACCTGTCTGATTCACGCCTGTCTCAGTGGACTAATCCATTGGAGGCCGCGGGGATGGCACACCAGTATCACCAGTAGTACATTTACCGTTTATTACCATCAATTACATTTACATTTAAGTCATTTAGCAGACGCTCTTATCCCGAGCGACTTACAAATTGGAAAGTTCATACATATTCATCCTGGTCCCCCCGTGGGGAATGAACCCACAACCCTGGCGTTGCAAGCGCCATGCTCTACCAACTGAGCCACACAGGACCACACGGGACCCATCAATGTTTGTTTGGTTATGGTAATTTCTGTTCATAAATTCAATATATTATTATTACCGTTCTCATTGTCGGAGTGGACACGTTGTTTGCGGACTGCACAACCTTTGGGTTACACTTGTAAAGAACACGTTTTTGTTTAATTCATCCATTTAGGAATTGACAATTTATTCATTGTCGTTTGTTTTTAGCCCCCCTGTCAATGTCGAGTAAGGACACACACCTGATTATAGGCTAGGCTACCTGGCCCGCGCACAAATGTAGGCCTATAAATGTGCCCATTTGGGGATCTGATAGTATTTCTGATTGTCTTAACTCACCACCATTGTGGAACTTCTCAAAGTAATTTTTTCTTCACCTCAAACAGCAAGTCAACAAAGTCTGTTTTTACATCCATTGAAAATGACAATAGTTCATCAATGAAGCCTATTTGAAAAATCTTTCCAGCTCTCTTTCGATAGAGTGAAATGGGGAGAAAAAATGTAATGCTCTGATCCGGTGGAAACCTCATAAAATAGGCCTGACTGATTACTTCTCTCTTGCGCAAATACCCTACAGCTATGTCTCTCTGGAGCTCACTGGAGTGGAAACTCTGAGAACCCAGAATATTTCATACAATGTTGCAAGTTTGCTGGCAGAGCTTCAACCCCAGTTAGTTGTTGATACAACATTTCAAGTTCCTTGCAGGCAGGCCAGGCTGAGCCAATGTGATTTATAGGATATTTATTTTTATCGGGATATTTTCTACCTGCAGGTGGCAATGTTTTTATTTGTTGGCTTTATGTAGACTATTTTACATAGTTGGAAATGGCAATAGAAGTTACTTTCAGAATTTAGATTTTGAGATATGAAGACTTTGTTATAAATTAAATTGAACTGTTCAATGAAAATGTGCATATAAAAATCATAACTGGCACACAGATTGGTAGAAATGGTAAGATAAATTGCCACTCCAAATGGAAAAGGTTGCCGACCCCTGGTGTAGCCTATTAGGAACGTAACAGCAGAATCCGCGAAGCCCCGCAGCAACAGGAGGAAGAGAGTCGGGAACAGGTATTTTTTCTTCTGGTTAGGCTTGATCTCTGGCTCCCTCCAGTCATTTGTGTGTCTTAATGATTTAATCACACTGCACACACACACACACACACACAAACGTCAGGTATGCACGCACGCACACAAACACACACACACACACACACAGCCACGCACACACATCAGTGATGCATGCACACACACGCATGCTGAAACATGTACACACACATCATTTTTGTACAGGTGCAGGCATCTAAGAGAATTTAAACGCGTACATACACACACACACAGAGATACAAGGACAGGCTTTCTAAAACATGCACATTGCACACACCTTTTCCTTCCTCTTAGAGGTGGTGTCTTCCTTATGGGGGTCGATCACCAGGTAGGTTTTCCTCCCCTTTAGCAGAGCATCCCGGCTTCCCCCGTCAGTGTCCTCCATTTGGTACACCCCAGCTAAGTGTCCCAGTGTCTCCTCTGTGATGTGGACACGCCTTGGGTGGGAAACATTGCAAGTAGAAATGTAATGAATAGAACAGGCACAATTCCTTATTCTGCATGGCAAACAATCATATTTGTTTTACGTAAGGTGTTTCTATCTGAATTAACTGTTAAATTGTGCCCTGCCTCCTGAACACACACTTGCAGAAAGCATATTTGCGTAAAGATATCACACACAAACATAATAACACATGTATAACACATCTATTACACATTTACAATAGTTTATAACACATGTATGTCATCTTATTACACATTTATAACAGTTTATAACACAGATTATAACACAAGCACATGGCATTTCCTGGTTCCTTACCCTGGCATGCCCCCAGACTCCATATGGTTGGCCAGGGTCACGTCATGTGACCAGACGTCGTACTGCCACTTCTGTAGACCAATCACGCCACAGAGAACGTTGCCGGAGTGCACACCCACTCTCATACTGATCTCCACACCAGTAGCCTCCCGTAGTTTACTACAGGACATGACATGGTTATAACCATGGTTACAACAATCAGCCAGGACCTCAAACCAATGTCATACAGATTATGTTCAACTATTTTTGCATGAAATCATATTTATGGCAGCATCATAAGGTGATATGTCAGAAATATGTCTAAATTTAATAAAGTAGATAAGCACATGTGATTGAGATTAATAATTTAAATATTGACATGTTATCATAAAATGATATACCTTTCTATAACAATCTGTATAAGCAATTCACTAAAGTGATTCTCAGAGGTGATACACATGGAGTTGATTGACACATATTGGATGACAGTTAGATACAGATAAAGGAGAGACCTATATATGAGTGGTGATGGAGAGCAGTGATTGAATTATCGATTGATTGATTGGCAGACTGACTTGATAGCCGTGCACATGTCGAGTCCCATCTGAACACAGTTCCTGGCGTGGGCTGGGATGGGGTCTGGCAGACCCGACACACAATAGTAACAATCACCCAGGATCTTTATGCGCAAACACTCGTTCTTCTGGAGAGAGAGAGGGGGGGAGAAGGGTGGATGGGTATAGGGAGAGAGGGGGGAGGAGAGAGGGGGAGAAGGGTGGATGGGTATAGGGAGCGAGGAGAGAGAGAGGGGGGGAGAAGGGTGGATGGGTATAGGGAGAGAGGGGGGAGGAGAGAGAGAGAGGGGGAGAAGGGTGGATGGGTATAGGGAGAGAGGAGGGAGGAGAGAGAAGGGGGGAGAAGGGTGGATGGGTATAGGGAGAGAGGAGGGAGGAGAGAGGAGAGAGAGAGGGGGGGAGAAGGGTGGATGGGTATAGGGAGACAGGGGGGAGGAGAGAGAGAGAGGGGGAGAAGGGTGGATGGTATAGGGAGAGAGGAGGAAGGAGAGAGAGAGAGGGGGAGAAGGGTGGATGGGTATAGGGAGAGAGGAGGGAGGAGAGAGAGAGAGGGGGAGAAGGGTGGATGGGTATAGGGAGAGAGGAGGGAGGAGAGAGAGAGAGGGAGAAGGGTGGATGGGTATAGGGAGCGAGGAGGGAGGAGAGAGAGAGAGGGGGAGAAGGGTGGATGGGTATAGGGAGCGAGGAGGGAGGAGAGAGAGAGAGGGGGAGAAGGGTGGATGGGTATAGGGAGAGAGGAGGGAGGAGAGAGAGAGAGGGAGAAGGGTGGATGGGTATAGGGAGAGAAGAGGGAGGAGAGAGAGAGGGGGAGAAGGGTGGATGGGTATAGGGAGAGAGGAGGGAGTTGAGAGAGAGAGGGAGAAGGGTGGATGGGTATAGGGAGAGAAGAGGGAGGAGAGAGAGAGGGGGAGAAGGGTGGATGGGTATAGGGAGAGAGAAGGAAGGAGAGAGAGAGGGGGAGAAGGGTGGATGGGTATAGGGAGAGAGGAGGGAGGAGAGAGAGACAGGGGGAGAAGGGTGGATGGGTATAGGGAGAGAAGAGGGAGGAGAGAGAGATAGACAATAATAGTCAAGTTGCCTCAGTAAATGTGCACTACATCATAAGGATCCATTGACCTGTAGTTGAGATATTGTGTTGAGAGACTCTCTAGCTAGCCAAAACATTTCTATACCTATACATCCAGCATAGGGCAAGGTGAGGGGAAAGGTGACTGACTGATTGGTTAAGGGAAGCTCTCACCTTGGCAATGTCATCGAACCTGCCGAAGAGCTTATTGAGGACTCCCACCAGCTCCTCAGGAGAACAGGTACTGGCCAGCTTAGTAAACCCCACAATGTCAGCATACAGAATACTAGAGAATGAAGGACACAACAGGGATGGTAGTGACCAGGTATAGACCCTGGACTAGGTCTGCTTTATCCCTATCAGATAAAACCAGGAAGTTAACAAAAGTCCTCAGGCTCTAGGATCAGGCCCCCTCTTTCCGTGTAATCTTATTTATTATGATTATATAAGACAAAACTGTTCCTAGAGCAGCATTCTGACTCTGAGACACTTTATGAATCCTGGCCCAGGTCTCAGACAAGGTTATATTCATCACATCAAATCAAATTTGATTGGTCACATACACATATTTGGCAGATGTTATTGCAGATGTAGCGAAATACTTGTGTTCCCAGCTCCAGCAATGCAGTAGTATCTAACAATTCACAATGATACACACACATCTAAAAGTAAAAGAATGGAATTAAGAAATATATAAATATTACATTGAGCAATGTCGGAGTGGCATTGACTAAAATACAGTAGAATAGAACACAGTATATACATATGAGATGAGTAAAGCAATATGTAAACGTTATTTAAACATTACTAAAGTGAGGAGTGTTCAATTCTAAAGTGGCCATTTATTCCAAGTCTATATATATTTAGGGCAGCAGCCTCTAAGGTGCAGGGTTGCGTAACTGGGTGGAAGCCAGCTAGTGATGGCTATTTAACAGTCATGTTATCCATTGTGTTGTGTGTATAAGCGCACGTTTCCTCACCTGACATCTTTGTGTTGCCGGATGTACAGACTGTGAAAGTTCTGTCCTTTCTCTTTATTCTCCGACAGTCGTTTGATGATCTCTGTCTTCAGCTCCATAGCGATATATCGTGGCAACACAGACAGGAGGAGGTGCTCCTGTTGTCAAGGGGAGGGGCATGAGGAGGGTTTGTGTGTTCATTGATTAAATGATCAAACTATTGACTTACAGTAGCGGACTGTTTGCATGCAGGTCATAAAGGTGGGCATCTATGACTGAAAGCTCTCTTGGAAGAGGATGCCCTTTGATGGGCTCTGAGGGGATTGATTAATAGGACTATAGAATTTTATTGAGTCGAGTTGAACTGAACCGAATTGAACTGAACAAGTTGAATTGATTCAGCTACCTGCTGGTGTTTTTGCATGTCCCTCTGGGAGCGCATGGCGCTGAACCTCTCTTTCTTCTTACTGGACTTCCTGTGGGCATGCTCAGTCAGCCACAGGTGAAAAACTCCCACACAGTTCACACACAAAAACAACACAGCATTGGCCACCAGCTGTCAGGGAGGGAGAGCGGGGAGGAGGGGGAGAGAGAGAGACGTTTTTATATTAAAAAAAAAACATTTAACCAAGGCAAGTCAATTAAGATCAAATTCTTATTTGCAATGAGGGAGTGGCGAGAGGGAGGAAAGGGGGGGGGGGGGGGGGGGTAGAGGGGGGGGTTGGGTGAGTAGATGAGAGAGTAGGAAATGGAGGGAGGGAGAGTGAGAAAGATAGAGCAGGCAGGTCGACAGGGAGAGAGGATAAGGAGAGAGAGATAGAGGGATGGGGGAAACAAAGGCAGAACGGGCACAGCAGCATAGCAGGTGGGGTTCTTACTTATCATTGTTCAGTAAAACGACAGAACCGCCATGTCGTACCAAGCTGAACTTAGACACACAAACAACATAGGAAACAGTGTGTTGTGGACTGTGCTAGCGTACACATGTCCTGGCGAATTTGAATAGGGATGCTATCAGACGATGCAAATGTGAGTGTGTCTGTGTTTGTGTCTGTGTGCTTACTGTAATTCATTCTTCCGTTCTCTGCAACTCATTTGCAAGAGTTTGCCTGTGACCTTTCCATTTGCAGCACATTTAGTGTGGGTGTTTCTTTCATACCACGGCACCGAGCTGAGACAAGCCAAGTTCTACTGTGCTGGGCTTCATGGGTACACAACCCTTAAAGTTGCCGGAACCAAATCCACAATGACAATATATAAAGAAAATATCTGATTTGCGTCGGCACAATAGTGTGAATAGGGTTTCTGTGTGTCTGTGTCTATCTATGTGTGTGTGCGTGTCTATCTATGTGTGTGTTTGTGTGTCTATCTATGTTTATGTGTGTGTCTATCTACACTACCGTTCAAAAGTTTGGGGTCACTAAGGAAATGTCCTTGTTTTTGAAAGGAAAGCATATTTTTTGTCCATTGGCAATTTCTCGCATGGAATAGCCTTCACTTCTCAGAACAAGAATAGACTGACGAGTTTCAAAAGAAAGTTATTTGTTTCTGACCATTTTGAGCCTGTAATTGAACCCACAAATGCTGATGCTCCAGAACTAGTCTAAAGAAGGCCAGTTTCATTGCTTCTTTAATCAGATCAACAGTTTTCAGCTGTGCTAACATAATTGCAAAAGGGTTTTCTAATGATCGTTTAGCCTTTTAAAATTATAAACTTGGATTAGCTAACACAACGTGCCATTGGAACACAGGAGTGATGGTTGCTGATAATGGGCCTCTGTACTCCTATGTAGATATTCCATAAAAAATCTGCCGTTTCCAGCTACAATAGTCATTTTCAACATTAACAATGTCTACACTGTATTTCTGATCAATTTGATGTTATATTAATGGTCAATTTTTTAAATTTTCTTTCATAAATAAGGACATTTCTAAGTGATCCCAAACTTTTGAACGGTAGTGTATGTCTACGTGTGTCTATCTATGTCTATGTCGGTGTTTCTATCTATCTATGTGCGTGTGTGTGTGTGTGTGTGTGTGTGTGTGTGTGTGTGTGTGTGTGTGTGTGTGTGTGTGTGTGTGTGTGTGTGTGTGTGTGTGTGTGTGTGTGTGTGTGTGTGTGTGTGTGTGTGTGTGTGTGTGTGTGTGTGTGTGCGTGCGGGCTACTATGTTTCTTTTACCTGCACTGCCAGGTCTGGTGTGTTAGGCCTGGTGACGGGAACGTAGACACTGATGATGATGATGTGTGACACACTGGTCCCTATGCCCACCATCAGAGCCCAGGCTAGGGACAGGGGCAGCACCGTGTACACACACAGAGACAGGAAGAGGAAGAACGCTACCTGTAAAGGGAGGAAGGGAGGGAAAGAGAGAGAGACAGTGAAAGAAAGTTCTCGCTAACAGCTAGCCACGTCTCAGAAGAAGTGCTGATCTAGGATCAGTTTTCCCTTTTAGATCATAATCAATAAGATTACATGGACAGGGAGGACCTGATCAGTGATCAGCACACGCACACTAAGACGCTTTGTGAATACAGGCCTTGACCTGCTCCTCCCCCCTCACTAATTCTCCACCCCCCCATCCCTATCTTTGACCTGCTCCTCACCCCACCCCCTACCCTTCCAACCCTTCCCTCAACCCGGCCCCTTCTCCTGTCTGACCTGTTCCCATGCGGTGACGGGCCCTCCGGTGAAGGTGAAGACTATAGCTGTGACATACAGGGCCCCCCAGAGGCAAAGGGACAGCGCTCCCCCACACCGCCTCACCACGGCCAGCCAGGGCAGGGCCACCAGCAGGGCTGTGCTCAAACACAGTACCACACAGACCACGGACAGGGCCCCTACATGGACACTGATGTTCTGGAGAGTGGGAGAGAGAGCGCGAGAGCGAGAGGGAGTTAAACACCGCAACAAACACCACACTGATACTCTGGAGAGGGAGTGTGAAAGGGAGAGAGATAGAAGGGGGGGGGGGGAATTTAGGAGGGGGAAGAGAAGGGAGAAGGGAAAATTGAGAAGGTTGAAAATGGTTAATAGTTTGTTAATTCAATTATAAATATATCTAGAATCCTAAACAGCACCTCAACCCTTAATTTACCTCCCCATCCTCCTAGCTCTTACCCCTGGCTACGGTACACCATCCACACATCCTCCTTCCCCCCAGCTCTCTCACCCTGCTTGTGGCTGGGATGAGATTGATTATAGCCCCAGAGTCCATACTCCATACTCCTTCCCCTCTACCTCCCCCCTACCCTTCCATCTCCCCCTCCATCTCCCCCTCTATCCCCTACATCCCCCCCACCTCTTTCAGCCTTCCGGTAGTTGGTATAAGGATGATGATAGCCACACAGAAGCCCATGGCCAGCAACAGTCCAGGGAGCATGGCTGGTGTCTCCTCTAGGCACCTTATGAGAGAAGGGTTTATTTCAATAAAGGCAACATAACATTGGTATCAATAGCATTGAAGGCTAAATGATTTGATACAATTGACGGTTTCCACAAATGTGAAGAATAAGCACACACTGGAATTATGCAACAAACAATGCACATTTAAAATGCATATTTAGTGCAGAGCCGTGGTGTCGTGGTAACATTCCACGGCTTAAGTCACATGTACTACTCTCCACCGGAGACAGGGGTTCAATCCCTGTGTCCACTGTTTCTCCCACTTGTCCGTCTCCCTCCTTGATTTTTTACTGTTTGAATAAAATAAAGTGTACAAAATACCTACAAAATAAATTAAAATAATTAAAATACAGTTTTAAAAGGTAAAAATCATACAGACCTTATGAAGGCCTTGTGTACTGCTCTGTAGCAGCAGCACACCCCCTCTGCTACACTCCTCTGTGAGGGCGGTCTACCGTCGCCTTCACCCCCCTCCCTAACGTTCGGGGTGTCGTCCCATGTGATGTCGGGCGCAGGGGCCGATTGGTTGAGAGGGACTGAAGTTTCCGATCTGGAAGTGGAAGTGTCGTCGGACGGGATGTCGGGGGTTGTGTAGTTGTCGTGGTTACGTCTGCAGAGGGTTGTTGTGGAGTCCATCATGGCCAGATCAGAGTTGTGATTGTGTGGGTTTGTTTTTAATTTAAAGGCATCAGTACTCTTTTTGTGCGAAGAATCTTCACCGTTGACTTTGCCGCTCTCATCTAAGTTATCATAAGTGTCAGTGGTCGTTTTAGCGCTATCATTATCAGAGTCATTGCTGGATTTTGTGCTGTCATTCATCAAAGTGTCTGTTTTAATGTCAGTGCCATGGTTACCAGTGCTCGCAGTGGACGGGAACTCCGGAGATTCTTGGAAAGACGATTGGGCCTTGAGTGGTTCCGAGGCTAGCTCCACCTTAGCCACGCCCACCTCTATGTAGACCCGAGGCTCACTGTGCGCTGATTGGCTCTCGGAATCACCGTTGACCTCATCTCCGAAGTCATCACATTGAGTCCTGATGTCATTCATTTTTGCTGTGATGTCCTTCCTTTGCGTTACGATGTCACCGCCCTCATCTTCTTCTGCAATCGGATGTTCATTGTCTGTTGTGCTGCTGGTCAAATCCTTCAGCTCCATGCTCGTGTCTTGCCCATCTCCCCTGTCTCCCCCATCTCCCCCACCAGCAAACCCACTACCAGTCCTGTGGATGTCTCCCGTTCTGTTTCCCCCAATCACCAAGTATCCCTCAGGGTCGTCTTGCATGGTACTTTAGTGCTTATCTCTATGTCCTTGTTGTCAGGGAAAGGAAGGACAAACAAAAGACAAAGTCATTGTATAGTCCCTTCAGGTCGTCTGGATAGTTCTAAGACATGCTAGAAGCACAATGTCGTTTCCTTGGAAGACTGTAAGTCCATGTGGAAATGGAGGAATGTTTCACTGTCAAAACAGATAAAGATGAAAAGTAACTCCAAAACCCACACATAATCCTCAGTGTTAAGTCATGCTAACCACTACTGCTAACCAGACCATAATTCTATTACCACTTATGCTACCCACATATGCTAAAGCTAACCACCTGTTATTTATGCTAACCAAGCCATAAGGCTAACCACCACTTTCCTAAATACAATCCTTTCTCTTCTCCAATAAAGAATTGTACTGGAAAGCTTACATTTTCTAAAATGTTAGACTAACCCCTTATGCTAAACCAGGACATAACAACTACTGTCCAAAACACAGCCTTTCTCTTCTTCAATCAAGTAATAAATGAGGCTGTTTGGTTGACTGCTGTCAGTCAGGTTTTTAATGCCAGTTAGATTACACGTTTCCCAGTCAGTCATTTCCCTATTGTGTTAAACAAGTTCTGCTAGATGAAGGTGTTTCCTCATTCACTCTGATGACAGGGGTGAAGTTTTCATAAGGTACAGAAATGCAAAACTGACACAAGATCAGTGTTTATGGGCAACTCCACCCTGCTACACCCACTGATGACTCCACTAATGCAGACCTGGGTTCAAGTAGCATTTTAAATCATGCTTGATTGACCCTTCCAGCCGTATTGGACCAATAGACTAGTTCCAAATCTGTAAACCCCACCCATCTTGCACTCTAGGCAGGCTAGAGCAAATGCTTGAAGTATGTGAAAGATTTCAAATAGCATTTGAATCCATGTCTGTTCTGACGCTCCCTGTCCTCCTCCCTGTTGGTCTGTGACATGATAGTGACGCAACCCTAGCAATTATCATGACACTCATTCATGTCTTCCTTCTCTCTCTCTATCTCTATCTCAAAGAGCAATATGTGAATGAGGAGAATTCTAAACAAATGAACAAAAACTATACTCAACTGCATTTCAAATGATATGTAACACAAATGAATAAAACGGCATTTCCACATTTCAAATAATATTTAGGTCTACATAACTGTTTACAAATGGGTACAGATGAAGGATCTTAATTTGATCACCCTGAATTTACGAAAGATACATCAACCCCTACAAAAAATGCTCATTCATTATAATCCACATAAACATTCACATTTCCTGTTGCTGCAGGATTATTTTTCCTGCTGTTGCAAACTGGCTCAAATTAAGATTGTTTATCTGAATCTCCCAGTCTCAGTTATTAGTGTTGTGACACTAGGCTACACTACATTCTTTAAAAAAAAGGTGCTATCTAGAACCTAAAATGGTTCTTTGGCTGTCCCCATACGAGATCCCTTTGAATAACCCCTTTTTTCTTCCAGGTAGAACCCTTTAAGGTTCCATGAAGAACCCTTTTCACAGAGGAAACAATTTCCAAGGTTCTCCTATGGGGACAGCTGAAGAACCCTTTCGGAACCCTTTTTTCTAAGAGTGTAGGAAGATAGCACACACGGTTGAATTACTTTGATACAAAAATCACAGCTATCAGTAACAAAACAAAAAGTTAAAGTCGAAACCAGTAACCTACCTTGTTTTTCGAGTTGTTTTATGTTAGTCTGGCTGACTGTTGCTTGCTCTCCCCCCTCTCTTTTTCTCTCTCTCCCTCCTTCTTCCTCTCTGTTGCTCTCTGTATCGCTCACAGGTCCATCTCTCATTTTCCTATCCTCCTTTTTTTATGACCTTTTTCTGTTTTCCTCCTCCACCTCCTCTACCCTTTCGCTCTTTCCTTCTCTTTCTATCTGTTCGACTGATTTGAAACCCAACATACATCAACACATCTGAACTGAAACCACGATCCTTTTAACATCAATTGAATTCACAGCTGTATAATATCACATCCATGATTTAAAGCCACAATATGTCATTTGAACAAGAACAAAACAGCAGCCTGCTCTTGGTTTGCTATAAAACTGAGGTATGACACTAGGGAAATGTATCCACTCTCAAATTTAATTGAGCTATAACGCATGAGGAATTTATAAATGATATTCAATGAGATATACTGCTCAAAAAATTGCAGAGTGGGGCTTTAGGAAAATAAGTGTGTGTGTGTGTGTGTGTGTGTGTGTGTGTGTGTGTGTGTGTGTGTGTGTGTGTGTGTGTGTGTGTGTGTGTGTGTGTGTGTGTGTGTGTGTGTGTGTGTGTGTGTGTGTGTGTGTGTGTGTGTGTGTGTGTATGGTTGAATCCCAAATAGGCCCTGGTCAAAAGTAGTGTACTATAAAGGGAATAGGTTACCATTTAGGACGCAACTTATGTGTCCACAGACAAGTGCGCATGTGTGTTACAATGAAAAGTCCCTGCGCCAGCTATGCAAATACACTGAGGTAAACATAGATGAACGAAAGAGACGGAAGGGAGAGAGGGAGGGCAAGGGGAGAGACGTGAGAGAGGAAGGAGAGAATGCGGGGATAAGAGGGCATGGGGAGAGGGAGTGCAAGGGGAGAGGAGAGAGAGGAGGGAGAAAGGAAGGGAAGAGAAGGAGGGAGAAAGAGGAGAGAGTGATGGCAAAGGAAGAGAGGAGTTTCGGCTTTCCATTGTGACATCATAAAGCAGTAAATTGGTTAACAGAACAATAACAAAGAGAGTTCCAAACCTATCTGCCAATAAAAGCTCGTTTTCAGTTTTCACCTCCCAGACAGTCCAAGCAAATTATTGCTTTAGAAATAGCTAAAGAGCTATTTTTGGCCATTTTAATGGAAATCTGTTACAGTACGGTACCCAAAAGTGATATAATATTTTTTTTAAACAGCTGCATGTATAAAGTCATACACATGACAGTTATAATAAAGTGTTACCTCTATATCTTGATGGAGAGGATCCTTATCTGGTCTCTTGTCTAGCTTATGCAATCACAAAGAGATGAAAGGAGGTTATTCTCCAATCAGATTGAACCCATAAATACTAGTAAGTATAGGTAAAGTTATAAAGTAAGTATATCTCTTGAAATAATCCACTGTTAAAAATATGCCAGCAGTTTCTTAACATCGGTACATTATTAAAGCCAGAAACCATGATACCCTCACCTCGATCTCTTTCTCTCCCTCTGTCTGTCGAGAGTCTCTGTGTGTGTGTGTGTGTGTGTGTGTGTGTGTGTGTGTGTGTGTGTGTGTGTGTGTGTGTGTGTGTGTGTGTGTGTGTGTGCGAGTGTGTGTGTGTGTGTGTGTGTGTGTGTGTGTGTGTGTGTGTGTGTGTGTGTGTGTGTGTGTGTGTGTGTGTGTGTGTGTTGCCTATTCTTTAGGAATGTTCCAAAAATAGTTGGCGGGTTCTCTTTTTCCTCACCTGAACTTGACAAACCAGTCCTAGATCACCACAAGCTTTAGTGCATAATGAAATGTACAGAATAGACTAGAATAGACTAGAATAGACCAGAATAGAGTAGAGTAGAGTAGAATAGAATAGACTAGATTAGAGTAGAATAGACTAGAATAGAGTAGAGTAGAATAGACTAGATTAGAGAGAATAGACTAGAATCTAATGCTTAAAGAGACTTGTTTGTCCTAGACTTGAAATTATGGTTGAAAATACAGAGTGGGGCTTTCAATCATGGATGCAATATCATACAGCTATGGGTTCCATTGATGTTTCGATTGTTTGACATCAGGAACTACGTAATAAAATGTCTAGAATAGAATTTATGCCCCAGAGACTTTTTTTCTTGCATGTCAGAAACAAATGTATTGTCAGGTGAATTCTCCTTAAATGTACATTTAATTGTTTCACATTGTGATTTTATGGGGCGGCAGGTAACCTAGTGGTGAGAGCGTTGGACTTGCAAGATCAAATCCCGAGCTGACAATGTAAAAATCTGTTGTTCTACCACGGAAAAAGGCAGTTAAAAGGACCTGAAAATGACCTGCCTGGTTAAAATAAAGATATTTCACCTGTCTTGTGATTGTCTCCAACCCCCACCAGGTGTCTCCCATTACCTTGTGTATTTATACCTGCATTTTCTGTTTGTCTGTTGCCAGTTTGTCTTGTACCATCAAGTCCTACCAGTGTGCTCAGTTTTTGTCTTCCCAGTTCTGATCTTTCTTTCTGTCCTGATCCTGATCATTACACTTGTGCTGGGAACAATAGTATTTCTGTCTGTAATAAAGCCCTTTTGTGGGGAAAAACTAATTCTGATTGGCTGGGCCTGGCTGCCACGTGGCTGGGCCTACAGTATGGCCTCTCAGGTCCACCCATGTCTGCACCCCTGCCCAGTCATGTGAAATCCATAGATTATGGCCTAATGAATTGATTTAAATTGACTGATTTCCTTATATGAACTGTAACATTCTTGAAATTATTGCTTGTTGCGTTTATATTTTTGTTCAGTACAGTATTTACAGTTCTTCCTTTATACTCTGATCAGTTTCTTCTCTCTTTTTCTCCTTTTCTTCCTTGTGCAAGATCTTTTTATCAAGCTGCTCCTTCCATCTCAGTTTGACGTCACCAGACATCCCCTTGTCCCTCAGCTCTTTCTTCATCTGAGGAACTTAAACAGAATTTTGTTTACTGACTATTGACAATGCAGCCAGCACTGGCTAACAATTTACTGTTCGTCCCCTTATGCATGCATTCATACAGCCTTTATAACAGCTACAGGATCAGTCAGGTCCATGTTCTAGTCCTCTCTCGCCGTCTGCTGTATCTTGGTTGTGTAGTTGTTGGTAGCCCAGTAGTTGCTTGTGTAGTTGTTGTCACAGTAGGATCTGCAGTTTTAACATATGCCATTTAGCAGACACTTTTATCCAAAGCAACATACAGTCATACAGTTTACGTATGGGTAGTCCTGGGAATCAAACCCACTACCCTGGCGTTACAATTGCCCTGCTCTACCAACTGAGCTACAAAGGACCACCGAGGAGTAGTTGTGATTGCCGTAGTAGGAGCTACAGTTGTGGTTGTCGTAGCAGGAGCTGTGGTTGTCGTAGTAGGAGCTGTGGTTGTCGTAGTAGTTGTTATTGCCGTAGTAGAAGCTGCATTTGTGGTTGTAGGAACTGCAGTTGTGGTTGTCGTAGTAAGAGCTGCAGTTGTGATTGTCGTAGTAGGAGCTACAGTTGTGGTTGTCGTAGCAGGAGCTGTGGTTGTCGTAGTAAGAGCTGCAGTTGTGGTTGTCGTACTAGCTGCTGAAGCTGCTTTGGTTGTTGTGTACGTCTGAATCATGAGTTAATAAGCAGGAAGTCTGGAATCCTCCAGACAGAATTTCTGGAAAACCTGGGAATTTTGGGAAAGTTTCCGGAACTTTGCAACCCTACACTGAGCGAGACATTCAGTCTGGTTAAACCAAGCAGCAGTTCTCATCGGACCATCTCCCCTGAGTCCTTTTATGAAGCAGAAACACACAGGTAACCTGGAGACGAGAATAGAATATACAGTCAGGTCCAACATTATTGGCACCCTTGATAAAGATTACCAAAAAAAGACTGTATAAAATAAATAATACAAATACTGAGCTACTTTTATGAAAAATGTATCCTTTTATACTAATGCAACTGCTCTGAGAAAGAGATTTTCAAACCACAGATGTTGAACTTTACCCAGTAACAGGACATTTTAGTCAAAAACCTGGTTGCCTCTGCCAGGAGGCTGAAACTTGGCCGCAAGTGGATCTTCCAGCATGACAATAACCCCAAGCACACATCAAAGTCCCCCCCAAAATTGTTAATTGACCACAAAATCTAAGTTTTGCAATGTCCATCTCAGTTTCCTGGACTAGAACCCCATTAAAAACCTGTGGTTTGAATTGAAGAGGGCAGTCCATAAGCGCAGTTGACGAAATATCAAGGATCTGGAAAGATCTGGAAAGATTATGTATGAAGGAATGGTTTAAGATCCCTCCAAATGTGTTCTCCAATCTCATAAAACATTTTGGAGAAAGTTTCATTGTCATTATCCTTGCAATGTGAGTTATTGAAAGGTATTGAAAACAGTGGTGCCAATAATTTTGACCCCTATCTTTTTGAGGGGAAAAATATTACTTGTTAAAGGTCCCGCAGAGTCATCCTATTTCCCAAGTAAAAATAGTCTCTGAATCACCCATAATATTTCCCTAGTTCCCTTTCTCCCATCTCTAACTACCAAGAAGCCTGAAAGAACAGGCTGAGTGGGCGGGGAGCTGATATTCATGAGCTTGCCTTGACGGACAGCTCTTGACTGACAGCCACCCTAAAGTGTTCAGGCTACCATTAATTCATACAATTTGTAACCTTCATCTCATGTCCGAATTCTTAAAAAAATAAATAAAAAAAAGTAACAAAATGTGCTATCATATCACGTAAAAGTGAATTACTTAGGCTCAGTGGTGGAAAAAGCACCAAATTGTCATACTTGAGTAAAAGTAAAGATACCTTAATAGAAAATGACTCAAGTAAAAGTGAAAGTCACCCAGTAAAATCCTACTTAAGTAAAAGTCTAAAAGTATTTGGTTTCAAATATATTTAAGTATCAAAGTAAATGTTATTGCTAAAATATACTTAAGTATCAAAAGTAAAAGTATAAATGATTTCAAATTCCTTATATTAAGCAAACCAGACACCACCATTTTCTTGTTTTTTATTTACGGATAGCCAGGGGCATCATTTACAAATGAAGCATGTGTTTAGTGAGTCCACCAGATCAGAAGCAGTAGGGATGACCAGATATGTTCTCTTGATAAGTGTGAATTAGACAATTTTTTTGTCCTGCTAAGCATTCAAAATGTAACAACTACTTTGGGTGTCAGTGAAAATGTACGGAGTAAAAAGTACATCATTTTCTTTAGGAATGTAGTGAAGTAAAAGTAAAAGTAGTCAAAAATATAAATAATACAGTAAAGCACAGGATGGATCGCACGCACAGCACGCATAGCCTCCCTACATGCATTGCTGGATCAAGGGTGACTTTTGACATTTAAATTTTTTGGGAAATTTGGCATTTTTATTTTGGCCATTTGTTGACCATGGCTGCCATCTTTTACATAGACCTACTGCAGACAACTACTACTGCAGGTTTTTATGATTGTAATCATAGATATACACGAAGATCAAGGTTCCCACGTTAGCGGAGACTGCATTCATGGTAAACCCTGCATATGTTGGCTCAATCGGAAATGACCTTTAGATTTCCTTTACATTTCTAGTGTGCAAACTGGAACGATTCAGCCACACAGACTGAATAGAGCCCTAACAGTCGCTATTCATTTGCCCGACTCTGTTGTTGACTAAGGAAGGACCAGTCATTTGTTGATCATGGCTGCCATGTTTTACTCTATTCTACTCTACACTATTTATTCTACTCCATTGTAAACTAGTGGTAGAGAGAACGTGACATGTTTTCAGAATATATACAATAATAAACACAGAGATTAATAGGTGTATTGTAAACCCCGTTATTCCCGAACAGGGACTATAGGCAGTTCTTCCCTACAGAGATCGGTTCAGATTAACAAAAAGACTCTACAATAGTACATTAGGTAAGAACATTTCACCACTACTGAGTATAGCTGGTTTTCTTGACAAAAGTGTTACAATTTTAGACATTTGATTAATTGTGTTGCAAAGGATGATGATGATCATGAGGACGATGATGCTACCGCTGATTATCATGTTGATTATGACAATAAAGACAATTCCAGTGTCGTGTCTAAGGGTGCGTTCGTAAATTCACTGTGGCTATCTACTCCGATTTCAGAGCACTCTCATCTGAGTGTGCCAGAGTGCAGAATAACTGACAAATTGACAACGCTCAACACCCGTTGAATGTGGCCTGTGTCAGTAAACGTTGGCAAAAAAAGCATGATTATATTGTTGCCAGCAGCAGTTACAGTCACCAATGCTCTGGATAACATTAAACCAGCCAAACCAGTTCCGTTAGGGCGAGTAAAATGGTTAGCGTGAGGTTTGTGTGTGGAAGTAGCTAGTAAGCTAGCTAACATTAGCCAGTTAGCTTGGGTGCTTGACTGCAGTTGGGAGAGCAGAACGCTTGGATCAACCATACTCCTAGGCCAGAGTGTCCAGTGTCTGCTCTGAACGCTTCCAGAGCGAAACGCTCGCCCAGAGGGCACTCTGAGCGCACTCTGGCACTCCAGATTGAATTTACGCACACACCCTAAGTATAATAAACTTTGTTCAGGAGGGCTGTCTGTGTTGTTATGCGTTAATAACATTTAGACTATGTTACCCAGCAGGCTATGGGGGGGGGGGGGGGGGGGGGGGCGGGTGGTTGAAGAATGCCTTGAATGGCTAAACAAGGAGTTTTCTAGCTGAAGTATGTGTTCATTAAAAGTAGTTAAACCTATGCCCCGGTTTGTCATTATATAAGGAACAAACATAACACTATCTTATCAAGTCATGGGAAAAAAAGTGGTGGGGCCGGGTTCACAAAACAGAACATTTATAAGTTCATAACATAGTTCGTAAGTGCAATTCCTCAACAATATCTTAAGATTGAATGATTTTCTTATGAACTTCACAAATATCTTGTTGGGTGGTCCTTTGCACAGGGTGATGTAAGTTTCCTTCATCAATCAGTCTTCCAGATAGATGACACAGACACAGGAACCTTGATACAAAACTCTTTAGTAATAAAATGCAATTGCAGACAGAGAATCACACGTAGAATACCTCTGTAGTCTATAGTAAAGATCTGTGTGGCGAAACAGGAGACAACACTCTTTAAACTAAACTCAGCAAAAAAAAAGAAACGTCCTCTCACTGTCACCTCACTGTCACTGTCAGCAAACTTAACATGTGTAAATATTTGTATGAACATAACAAGATTCAACAACTGAGACATAAACTGAACAAGTTCCACAGATATGTGACTAACAGAAATGTAATAATGTGTCCCTGAACAAAGGGGGGGGTCAAAATCAAAAGTAACAGTCAGTATCTGGTGTGGCCACCAACTGCATTAAGTACTGCAATGCATTTCATACTCATGGACTGCACCAGATTTGCCAGTTCTTGCTGTGAGATGTTACCCCACTCTTCCACCAAGGCACCTGAAGGTTCTCGGACATTTCTGGGAGGGAATGGCCCCAGGCCTCACCCTCTGATCCAACAGGTCCCAGACGTGCTCAATGGGATTGAGATCCGAGCTCTTCGCTGGCCATGGCAGAACACTGACAGTCCTGTCTTGCAGGAAATCACGCACAGAACGAGCAGTATGGCTGGTGGCATTGTCATGCTGGAGGGTCATATCAGGATGAGCTGCAGGAAGTGTACCACATGAGGGAGGAGGATGCCTTCCCTGGAACATACAGCATTGAGATTGCCTGCAATGACAACAAGCTCTGTCCGATGATGCTGTGACACACCACCCCAGACCATGATGGACCCTCCACTTCCAAATGGATCCCGCTCCAGAGTACAGGCCTCGGTGTAACGCTCATTCCTTCGACGATAAACGTGAATCCGACCATCACCCCTGGTGAGACAAAACTGCGACTCGTCAGTGGAGAGCACTTTTTGACAGTCCTGTCTGGTCCAGCGACGGTGGGTTTGTGCCCATATGTGCCGTTGTTGCCGGTGATGTCTGGTGAGGACCTGCCTTACAACAGCCCTACAAGCCCTCAGTCCAGCCTCTCTCAGCCTATTGCAGACAGTCTGAGCACTGATGGAGGGATTGTGCATTCCTGGTGTAATTCAGGCAGTTGTTGTTGCCATCCTGTACCTGTCCCGCAGGTGTGATGTTCAGATGCACGATTCTGTGCAGGTGTTGTTACACGTGGTCTGCCACTGCGAGGACGATGTGTCTAAGGCACGTTCACACAGATGAGCAGGGACCCTGGGCATCTTTCTTTTGGTGTTTTTCAGAGTCAGTAGAAAGGTCTCTTTAGTGTCCTAAGTTTTCATAACTGTGACCTTAATTGCCTACCATCTGTAAGCTGTTAGTGTCTTAACAACTGTTCCACAGGTGCATGTTCATTAATTGTTTATGGTTCATTGAACAAATCAAATCAAATGTATTTATATAGCCCTTCTTTCATCAGATGATATCTCAAAGTGCTGTACAGAAACCCAGCCTAAAACCCAAACAGCAAGCAATGCAGGTGTAGAAGCACGGTGGCTAGGAAAAACTCCCTAGAAAGGCCAAAACCTAGGAAGAAACCTAGAGAGGAACCAGGCTATGAGGGGTGGCCAGTCCTCTTCTGGCTGTGCCGGGTGGAGATTATAACAGAACATGGCCAAGATGTTCAAATGTTCATATTTGACCAGCATGGTCAAATAATAATAATCTCAGTAGTTGTCGAGGGTGCAGCAAGTCAGCACCTCAGGAGTGAATGTCAGTTGGCTTTTCATAGCCGATCATTAAGAGTATCTCTACCACTCCTGCTGTCTCTAGAGAGTTGAAAACAGCATGGATAACAGCATGGATAACGCTTGACACCCAGCGTCATAACACGTCATGACACGGTCATAACCATGTCATAATATGTCATAACAGCTGACATGACCTGTCATTACCTGTTACAATATGGTCATAACACTGTCTTGACACATACACCCTTGACTTTTTCCACATTTTGTTACGTTACATCCTAATTCTAAAATTGATTAAATCATTTTTTCCTTCATCAATCTACACACAATACCCCATAATGACAAAGCAAAAACAGGTTTTTGGAACATTTTGTAAATGTATATAAAAACACCCGGAAATATTACATTTACATAAGTATTCAGACCCTTTACTCAGTACCTTGTTGAAGCACCTTT
Organism: Salvelinus fontinalis; assembly: GCF_029448725.1. Taxonomy (NCBI): domain Eukaryota; kingdom Metazoa; phylum Chordata; class Actinopteri; order Salmoniformes; family Salmonidae; genus Salvelinus; species Salvelinus fontinalis. Next base: position 32,357,446 of record NC_074675.1, read on the forward strand.
GGCAGCGATTACAGCCTTGAGTCTTCTTGGGTATGACGCTACAAGCTTGGCACACCTGTATTTGGGTTTCTCCCATTCTTCTCTGCAGATCTTCTCAAGCTCTGTCAGGTTGGAAGCGAGTGTCACTATACAGCTATTTTCAGGTCTCTCCAGAGATGTTCGATCGGGTTCAAGTCCGGGCTCTAGCTGGGCCACTCAATGACATTCTTGACTGTGTGCTTTGGGTTGTTGTCCTGTTGGAAGGTGAACCTTCACCCAAGTCTTTGGTCCTAAGTAGTCTGGAGCAGGTTTTCATCAAGGATCTCTCGGTACTTTGCTCCGTTCATCTTTCCCTCGATCCTGACTAGTCTCCCAGTCCCTGCCACCGAAAACATCCCCATAGCATGATGCTGCTACCACCATTCTTCTCCAAAGGGATGGTGCCAGGTTTCCTACAGATGTGACGCTTGGCATTCAGGCCAAAGAGTCCAATCTTGGTTTCATCAGACCAGAGAATCTTGTTTCTCATGGTCTGAGAGTCCATTTTGGCAAACTCCAAGTGGGCCTTTTACTGGGGAGTGGCTTCCATCTGGCCACTCTACCATAAAGGCCTGATTGGTGGAGTGCTGCAGATACAGTTGTCCTTCTGGAAGGTTCTCCCACCTCCACAGAGGAATTCTGGAGCTCTGTCAGAGTGACTATCAGGTTCTTGGTCACCTCCCTGACCAAGGCCCTTCTCCCCCAGTTGCTCAGTTTGGCTGTACGGCCAGCTCTAGGAAGAGTCTTTGTGGTTCCAAACTGCTTCCATTTAAGAATGATGGAGGCCACTGTGTTCTTGGGGACCTTCAATGCTGCAGAAATGTTTTGGTACACTTCCACAGATCTGTAAAATATGGTGGTGGATTTTTTATGTTATGGGGCTATTTTGCTTCCACTGGTCTTGGGGCCCTTGGTCACAAACTTTACCCGTACCAGGATATTTGAAACCCATTGAAAACCTGTGGTTTTGATTGAAGAGGGCAGTCTGATGGCTATCAAGGATCTGGAAGGATTCTGTATGAAGGAATGGTTTAAGATCCCTCCTAATGTGTTCTCCAACTCATAAAATATTTTTGAAAAAGGCTCAGTGTCGTTATCCTCACAAGGTGAGGTATTGAAAGGTATTGAAAACAGGGGTGTCAATAATTTTGACCCCTATCTTTTTGAGAAAAAAAAAGATTACTTGTTAAACAAAACAAAACTGTATTTGTATAAAATATTATTTCCATACAATATATATTTTTGCATACAATATAGCTTTGTATTTTAATTATTTATTTTATACAATCATTGTTGCTCATCTTTATCGAGGGTGTCAATAATTTGGAACCCAACAGTATGTTGGATGACCGTATCGGTATCTGTTAGTCCCAGTGAAGAGCGAGGCTAGAACACGGACCTGACTGAACCTGCCGTTCAGGAGGCCATCTTACAGCAGGTGAGTCTCACCTGCTCTTCCTCTCAGCTATCATTTACTACAGATTTGCCTGTCTTCTGCAGCGACCATTAAAAGTACCTTTCAAAGCATCTTAGGCCCTTGGTCATGTTTATGACTGCCTATCGCTGATGCCATAATGTGTTATGTAGCTTTATGAATGCATACATAAGGGGGCGAACAGTAAAGGGTTAGTAAAGGCTGCATAGTCGGTAGTCAGTACACAAAATGCTGTTTTATTCCTCAGATGAAGAAAGAGCTGAGGAAGAAGTGGATGTCTGATGTCACACTGAGATGGAAGGAGCAGCCCGATGGAAAGATCTTCGACAAGGAAGAATAGAGCAAGAAGAAAGGAGGAAAATGTGAACCGAGTATGAAGTTGGAACTGTAAATATTGTTACAGGAGGCCATTTGGGACATTTCTGACAAACATCCCAATTAGCCAAAACCTAAAACTAGCCTTACCATAACCATAACCAACCCCTTAACCCTAACCTAATTTAAAACAATTTGAAAATGAAATATTGGCTCGCAAGTCAGTCAGGTCCACTTAGTTTCCCCAACTATTATTAAAAAAAATCTGATTCTTTATAATCTCTAGCCAACAATAGTTAAATATTATTACTACTGCTACATTATGTCAAATTGCATTTGGATTTTGTTGGTTATGAATTGTTCAAACAATAATTCGAAGAAATGTCAATGTTTCACCATTAATTTATTTATTTAACCTTTATTTTATCCAGGGGTCCAAGGTCTCTTTTACAGATGAGCCCTGAATTACATAAATTACAGAAAATACACACATTAATATAAATACAAAATGCAAGCAGAAAGAAAGAAAATACACGGCCATAAAAAAATAACACATTCATCAGTAATAAGGTCCTAAAATCAGCTTTCTGAATTGCCACAGAGGCACCAAAACAACAAATTTAAGAACATTTTGAAGATCGTTCCACAAATAAGGTACATGAAAACTAAAAGCTGATTTACCTAACTCAGTAGACACCAAAGGAATTTCCAGAGTTAGCCATCCCTAAGACCAGGTGTGGTAACTCGTATGTCTAAAGTTTAGTAATGACGTTAGGTAAAGTGGGACTTTTTGTAAAAGTGCTTTTATAAATGAAAATATAGCAATGTATCAACCTACATGACATCAACAAGGGCCAACCAACTTTCTGGTAGAGAATGCAGTGATGAGCATTAAAATTGTTGCACGTAAACAAAGCGCAATGAGCTATGATAAACTGCATCTAACGGCTTTAATGAAGTAGCAGCTGCTTTCATATAGATGATGTCGCCGTCGTCTAGGACCTATAGGAATGTTGACTGAATAATCTGCTTTCTACTATTTAGCGAGAGACAGGACCTATTTCTATAGAAGAAACCCATTTTTATTCTCAGCTTCTTAACTAACTCATGAATATGCTTTTTAAAAGAAAGCTTTTCATCTATACAGATATTTGTAAGCAGGGACACGATCAATATTGACACCATCCATAGTACATATGCTTAACACAGAGTTATGTTTATGCGCTCTCGAGAACTACATATACTTTTACCTGTATTCAATACTAATTTCAGGTCAATAAAGTGTTTCTGTAATACAATGTAGTTCAGACAGAGCTTGGTCAACCGTGTTTGGTCAACGATAGCATAAACAACAGTACTTTAGGCATACAAGTGCAGGTTACAATTTTTTACAGACAAGTCGATTTTGTTAATGTAAACAGTAAAAAGTACAGGACCCAGAATCAAACCCTGCAGGACACCTTCCATGTTTTTGATTCAATGTATTTACTTTTCTTGTTATTTCTAAGTGTAAACAACTGTCTTAACATGACAAACGTGTGTTTGAATTTACATTCTGTGGGTTACATTCAATGTAACAGTCTCCACAAGGAGAACATGTGTAATTGGTTAATTCATTGATTGATTAATGAGATTTGATTATGATATTTTTTCAATATTACCAATTAATGATTGTTCAATTTGTTCATTCTTACTATGGTTTACATGCATTTTCTAACTCTTCTTACAATAATATTATTCCTATTTCAAACTGCATTTATAGTATGAATATACAGTATAAAAATAAACTAATCATTGTCTTACTCTTTAAACTACAGTTCATGCAATAACATTAACAAAGTTATACTATTGAAGTACGACACCTCTGAGTTTGAAATTATTAATTGGAAGTTGAGCATCATCAACTTATTAATTTCATGCTGTAATGTCATGTTTAATAGATAACATTGTACACTGAATTCAGCAACACTACTCATCCCTAACACTAAATCCAACAGTGGCCAGAAGTGTTACAATAAATAAAATAAAAATGTAAGGGTAAGAAATACGTTTTAAAAATTGTGTTGCAGTATTTAAATCCTGTTTCCAACATTAATTGGATAAAAATCTATTAAGAAACATAATTTGAAGATCTGTCTGACTTTTAACTAAACCTATCATTCAAACACTTAAATAATATACATTAATATACACACGATGGACTCGACTGAATAGAAAGGAAGAAAGAAAGTGAAAGTTATTGGTATTCGAATAGTAGTCTTATTTTTCTGGAATACCACCTCAAACACACACACACACACACACACACACACACACACACACACACACACACACACACACACACACACACACACACTCACACACATCCTCCCCCCATTACTCAGTCTACACCCCCCTGCTCACTCTCCATCTATTGCTGCAGCATAAAGTCTGACAGTGAATTGATGTCAGTCACTGTAGGGTTACACTGCAGCACCAGAGTAACAATGCTGTCTTGTCCTGGGAACACCTGGGATAAGCTCTCCCTAAGTCTGGAGGTCTCTGCTGCACTCCTCTCCATATCCAGGCCAAGGCCCATCCCCGGAACAAGGTCCATTCCAGGGCTACCGTGTCCAGCCTTAGCCTGCCCCTTCCTTTTCCCTCTGCCACGGGCCTGGCTGGACTTCAGGACCTCTGTCTGGGCCCTGGGAGCTTGGGGGAAGGGGGTGGAGGCAATGCCCGCAAATGAGTGACTGCCTGGGACAGGAGTCCTGAGAGACAGAGAGAGAGACAGAGAGAGAGAGAGACAGAGAGAGAGACAGCGAGAGAGAGAGACAGAGAGAGACAGAGAGAGAGAGAGACAGAGAGAGAGAGAGAGAGAGAGACAGAGAGAGAGAGAGAGAGACAGACAGACAGAGAGACAGAGAAAGAAAGGGAAGTAGGGAGAGAAAGAGTATGAGCAATGTGTACATGTTTATGTGGGAGAAATCTAGTCAAAGAGTAAGAGGAAATGTGTATGTGTTACTACCTGTGCAGTGAGCGTAGGAAGTCATCCAGATGGGGTCCTTCTCGGCCCAGCGGGTCATCAGGCACCATGAAGTGATCCCCTACAAACGTGTACTGGAGGAGACTGGGTAATACAAAATCAGTATGACACTGAGACCTCCTTTACAGCTTGTATTATTCCTATCTGAACAGCTGTGATTAGGATGACATGCCGAACATGGGCCTCGCATTTACTTGCAATTAAACCTTGTACATAAAATGCGTGCACTCTGGCCGCATTGTGTTCGGATCTAACCTTCCCTCTCATTTATGCAGATAATTTGTGCTCACAATTCAATTATATACAGTGTATAGCCTATAGGCCTACATAAGCGGTCACCAACCTTTAATGAGTGAGATCTACCACTCAGATTTTTTTTAACATTAATTAAAAAACGTAAGCCTACGCAACATTAACCTATTAAAAACAGTACTGTAGCAATGAGGTTTGTGCAGTAGGCTATAAGCCCAAAACATAAAAACATTTGAGGTAGGCCATATGATCACACCGGTAATATTGTTGTATTACTTGTGAAGCACAGCTGAGGGAGCATACATTTAAATAATAAGCTTTTTATTATACTGGGCTATTTTACTGGGCCAGCATCTGATGGTCAGTCTCAGTGGAGGGAGAGAGCAGCAGACAAAGGGTCTGCCTCTCAACATCCCTCCACTAACACTGACCAAAAAGCGGCACAGTCATCCAGATAATACCGAAACTCAAGTCGCACCGCATTATTTCTGCATAATGCACAAATTAATGTTCTTACTCCTATGAACAGAGAAAGTTAAATATTTCTCGATATTAAAAGACCCAAGCCGCTAATAATAACAACACAAGCCTATAGATACACTTTCCTTTTACTCATTCATACTTCTGCAGTGCTGGTTGTAGCGCGAGTAGGACACACATTTTATGGTTTATAAAAGTTGAGTAAAAAGCTCCTAGCGTGGAACTGAGAAAAATAGCTTTTATTCATACAATGTGACAGAATAACCAACCCTAAATGGAGACAGCGGGAATGGCCCGTCCGACACCGCCGCAACTTCGGCAGCCGCAACTTCGGCAGCCGCAACTGGCCCGCATGGCGCCGCAACTGGGCCGTCTGCCACAACTATGGCAGCTGCAACTGGCCCGTCTGTCGCCGCAACTTCGGGCAGCTGCAACTGGGGCAGCAGGGTAGCCTAGTGGTTAGAGCGTTGGACTAGTAACCGAAAGGTTGCAAGATCGAATCTCCGAGCTGACAAGGTAAAAATCTGTCGTTCTGCCCCTGAACAAGGTAGTTAACCCACTCTTCCTAGGCCGTAATAGAAAATAAGAATTTGTTCTTAACTGACTTGCCTAGTTAAATAAAGGTAAAACAAAATTTAAAACTGGCCTGTCCGCCACCGCAACTTTGGGCAGCTACAACTGACCCGTCCGACAATTTCGGGCAGCTGCAACTGGCCTGTCCACCGAAGTAACTGGCCTGTCCGCTGCAGCTTCGGGTAGCTGCAACTGGCCCGTCCCACGCCGCAACTTCGACAGCTGCAACTGGCCCTGACCGACACAACTTTGGCAGCTATAGGCCTTTCGTTTGCCAGCTGCCGACGTTGCGCAGGAATACCTAATAGGGAGTTTTAATACTCCACCCAAAAAGACAACATGCCATGAAAAGGCACGGGGACAAAGCCCTAAACATACACATATACAAAAACACAGGGATGTAACCCAGACAAAAAAGTGAGGTTAAACCTCTAAAAAATACACGGGACGAGACCCGTAATAACAAGTGTACAACAATATATGGGACCCGTAATAACAAGTCCACAACAATACACGGGACGAGACCCGTAATAACGAGTACACAATACACGCAGCACGAAAGTCGAAACAACTAAGCACAGGTACTCACAAGACCAACGGACATGGGAACAATAACCGACAAGACAATGGTGAACAGAGGGCACATACAGTATATATATAATTTCTAATCAAGGGGAATTGATAATGACAGTTCAGTGACACCTAGAGGCCGGGGACGTAGACCTCCGGAGCTGGTGCACGGAATGAGCAGCAGTACCGGGGGAATCCGTGACAGCTACATTACGTCATTATGTCAATGGAGTGCTATTCAACTTTTTCACGTTAACTGTTTTCCATCGTTCCCTTTGAGCGTCATCTTAGGCTATTCCGGAATGAACATGTCAATATTTGCTGACATCTTCACTGCAATAACTATTTACCTATTCCGGACTAAACTATTTACCTATTCCGGACTATTCTGCACAGGTTTTATTGCATATTATGATGAGTGAGAATGTGATCGTTGGAACAGGTTATAGAGCAAACAATGCAATTATTACAACATAAGTGGACGATAAATGACATCAAATCACGTTATCTACCATAGCTTTGATTGGACTGATCATGTCAACATCATACTTTCAGAATCTTAGCTAGCAAGCAGTCATCATCATGAATCAAGTTGACAATCTACTGGCAAATCCTTTTCAATCCTTGCCATTTGAACAGAAATTGTAGATAAAGCGTATCGATACTCATCGGCCATTGGACATAAACACTACACAGATGGAAATCGCAAATTCAACAATGAGTGGTTTGGAAGGAATCAGTGGCTAACTGCACGCGTTGCAAAGCAATCACTAGCCTGCTATTCAGTGGAGAGGGTGTTTGGTCCATGTTTGGGTTTAAGGGTCTCTTTTACAAGCTTAAAAGGATAAACATTCACATGCAACACCATGGGCCAGAAAAGGTTGAATATATTGGTCATGCTGTCAATCCAGCATGACTTCTGCCGCATTCAAAACAACTGGAAAATTGGAACTAGGAAATCTTAGACTTCAGTGAGTTCAAGACAACTGGGAACTCGGATTATACCCTTTGAGTGGTCATCCAACTCGGAATTCCTAGTCGGGAACTCTGACCTCTTTCTAGAGCTCCAACCTGAAGATCACGTACATCATGATTCGACCGTGTTTTTTCAGAGTTCCCAGTTGTCTTAAAAGAACCATAAATCCAGAGAATGCCAGACTGAAGACAAAGTTTTATGACAAAATTTGCTCACAAGAAGGACTGCCGCGCCACCTTCCTGTTCAAGTGAGCACAGCAAAACAAAGTCCAAAAATGTATTGTATGCTGCTGCATAAAGGATGTAATATGCCAGGGAGATACATATACTGCAGCTAAGAAAGTAATACTAAGTGTATGTTGTGTAGTAATCTGTTAGTAGCCCATGTGCCTCACCCTAATAATTTGGTCCCTTTCCCCCTCATAATGTAGCCTACTGTTCTGACTTGGTGGTGCACATGTAGCCTATAGCCTGTCTTAGATAAATGTCATCATCGAAAATTGTTAGAGCTTTCATTGTCTGCTTATATGCCCGCTTTATTTATCCTATGGTTCTGACTTGGTGTACAGGGAGAATACTGTAAGAGTGGCCCATGTTCTGAATTATGTCACTGTATATTTGAGAACAAATAGTTATATTCACTAAGTCCGTCTTAGCTCGGTCATTAATGTCTTAATAGAAATTACGGATTGCCTCTTATCCGCTCATCGTTCCCTTATGCCATAGTTTGTACATCTGAATTGTCAGTAGAAACCACATTTGTTTAAGAAAGTCAGCCATATCAGCTATGTTTTGTTTTTAAAGGCAGTAAATGAGGCTGAATGAACTGTTTCGCTGGCAGACAAGGCTCCGCTGATAGCCAGGTGTAGCGGTGTTAAGGATTCACTCCATGGTGCTGAAAAGAAAGCTCTGCTGTTGGGACAGATTTATGTAGGCCCTAACAGTTTGTGGACACCTTTTGTCACCGTTTATAGCGCAATGAATGTATTGTTTAGTGTTGTGTGGATGCTTTGCTGGTATGCATACAAAAAAAATTTGGAGGAGTTTGCCCCACCAAGATCTACATGCTAAAATCGCCATTGACTAGGCCTAGTCTATTTGTAGGCCTACGCCTACTGTTTCAAAAAATACCTACCTAAAGCAAAATATCAGAAATAAATGAGCCTATAGCTTACCGGATAATGCAAAGACATAATGTATGAAACTCGATGGGGAAAGTCTGAAGGGGAGAGAGAGACGGTTATAGTGCGATAGTGATGACGAAGACGAAATTGAAAACTTCAAACAAAAATGATACGCACCTGTCCTAAATAACGGTCCGCCGTTGGCACGTTTTAGTAAAACAAGCGGTTAAATGCCGACACCACATTTGGAATTTTGTGTGCAGTAGTCCGCTCTACCCTCTTTTTTACATTCAATAGGTGGAACACTTGAATAACGCTTTATTTTAGACGGAGAACTGGATGATGTTGCCCACTGAATGTGGTCCCGGCTGGCCTAATTGCATTTGCACAGAGAAAATCTGCATTTAGACCTGGCATGAAGATGCGTTTCTTGATATGCGAATACAAATGTGCACACAGTCGACATTTTTAAAACAAGATGTAAATAGGGTCTGGTGTTATGGAGATATGAGCCCAAAATATCCCTTTCAAATCAAAAGGGTGTTGGTTTATACAAAAGGCTGACTTTAGTTGTCAAATCCACTAAGGGAGAATGAAAATGATATTGTTGCTGTCCGGTGCAAGGCACACATCTATCCAAAATCTATTTCTGAAAATGTTTCTGATTGCATTGGACAGTTGCCAATATACAGTCAACTTATTGACCAATAATATTTCATGCCCATCGTCTCAACTGTTCCCTCTCCTCCATTCCTTTCTTTCTCTTTCTCTACCTTTTCTTGATGATGTCCCTAAATTTATGGGACTCATTCAGCAGGTCTCTAAAGTTGTCGTTTGTCACGATCACTCCATCCGTCTCCTGGGCCAGCTGCAGCATGAACCTGCAGAGAAGAGAGGGTTGAATGACGAGGGAAGAGTGCAATGGGGACGTCAATTCATCCATTTAGAGAATATTTCCTATTAAGCACGAATGAACTTAAACTGTAACAAAGCTGTTTATAAACAGTTTTACAGGAGTTGATCAAATATATTCGTGCAACGTTTAGAAGCCGTTAATAAGCAGCTGTTTATATAAAGATTGTAGGCTGTTTATAAGCCATGTATATAGTTTAAAAGCTGTTTCCAACAGATCTATAGTATGACAGAAGCGAGGAGCCAACCTGTCATCGTATGAGTTGATCCTCTTCCCCTCGATCTCTCTGGAGGGGGTGTAGGCGAGCAGACCCAGGTTCTGAAGGTCAGTAAGGTAGTGCTGCTCTGAAAACAACACAAACCAAAAACTGCTCATTTACAACACAGTATACACAGTCACACACATTTGCCACCATGAATCCATTCCTTAGGGATAATACTATACAGGCTTGGTGTCAATTCAGGAAGGGAATAAATTCATGGACAAATACATTCATGCCAAATCCATACAAAAAAAACTTCACTTCCTGAAGTGACTTGACAAAACGGGTGAAATGAAAGAGCTGGATGGATGTGAAGTCTGGCCTTCCAGACGGACAGGAAGTGTTACCTTTGACCCGGGAGTCTCTCTTCTGCCTCCACTGGGGCAGGAAGGTGCTGACTCTGCGGTGGCCGCGGTTCCAGAAGTGTTGCACGGCCAGGGCGATTCCTCGACACGAGAAGAAATGACCCAGACCGTGACTACAGAGGAGTGAGATAAAAACATTAAACCCGGCTGTGTAGTATACTTGTTATTTGAATCATGAAAACAATAGCTGTTAGTTGGAGCATAACATTACAACTCAAACAGTTGTGGATTCATGTAATCCAAGGGCCACACAGGTATGTCACTTTGTTGTTTCTCCACTGCTTTCAGTGAAAGCGTTTACTAAATAACTTAATGATTGAATAATGAATAATCTCAACATTTTGCCTGCTCTTTTACATTTTCCATCTTATTTTTTTATATTTTCATCCTCTCACTTCTCTCATTCCCTCGTTCTCACCTCATGGCAACATTGCTCCCGTCGATGACCACCCTCCTGAGCCCTGGGTCTCCTGGTTGGTCAGTCAGCTTGAGGTCAAAGGGCGTCTGTAGTCCTTCCAGGAAGCGCTGCTGCCCCGTCACTAAAGACCCTGCTGCCATGGGCGGGAGACCCCATCTTTCAACAGCCGGGGCAGGGAGACCCTTTCTTTCTGGAACCTCTGTTGCTAGGGTAAGGAAACCCCGTTTCTCCTTCACTCTGGTTGCTGAGGAGTTATTCACGGTGAGGGCGGAGTCTAAGGTGGTCTGGTGTGGCTGGGTGAGAGGGTAAACAAGTTGATGGGGAAATAAGGGAAGGTTGGTGGGTTGTGGAGGTAGTGTGATGGGGTAGGTGGGCTGGGGAGGCCCTCTGACTAAAGGGGGGCTGGCTCGACGGGGGGTGTGTGTCTGGGCGGGCTGCTGTCGTGTCTGTGTGGGGTTCTTCTGGAGACCATGGGTCGGGAACGGAACCTGGTTCATCACAGCATTCCACTGAGCCAGATCCGGTTCAACCCTAACTGGGCCATCAACGGTTCGGTTTGGCACTTTCACTCCTTCTACCTCATCCGTCTTCCTTTCACCTTTGGCATTCTTCCTTTCTACTCCTCTGTTTTCAGTAGTTGTGAATGTTTGTGCCGGTGCCTTCCTCTCTTTACCCCTCTCCTTCTCCGTTTCCTCTTTTCTGCACTTCTTTTTCCGTACCTCTGAGTCAACCTCATTCACCTCTCTTGGTTCGTCACGTACCCTGTCCTGGGATTTGGCTTCTGTCTCTCTGGTGCCTTCTCTCTGTAGCTCCAGGAGTAGCTGACGTATGGACAGTTCAGGTAACGTACTGTATACTTCTGTTACCTTCTCCTCTGTGTACCCACAGTTGGCCGCAGCCCTCTTCAGCACCCCCAGTACAAAATCCTCCTCGTTCCCCACCTCTCCTCCCTTACTGTTCCCTTCATCGCTCTCCCTGCCCCCCTCACCTCTCCCTCTGTCTACCTCTTCAGACAATCCTGCACTCTCCCCCCCTCTTCCCTTCTCCTCTCTTTGCTCTTCTCTAGCCCTCACCCCTTCTCCCACGCCTCCCTCCATCTCCACTCTTTTATCTATACCGCTTCTCTTTCCTCTCACTTCTTCACCTCCGCACTCCTCCCCCTCTCTTCCCCTCTCCTCCACCTCTCTATGCGCTAGCTCCACAAGGCCGTTCATGGCCAGTCTGGTCCGGTTCTGCTCTTGTTGCACCAGGTCCAGGATCTGGGAAGCTTCTCTGGGTCTGGTCTGGGCTAGGACCCTCAGTACCACGTCTTCCGCATAGCCCATAGCCGTGAAGAACTTCAGAAGCAGGCCAAACTCCTCCTTGCTCCCTACTGACAACATGTTCCCTTCTCCCTCCTCTGTCTCCATCTCCTCCTCCTCTTCCAGGTGTCCCTCCTCCTTTACCTCCTGTGGGGAATGCCCTTGTACCTCTTTTGCCTCCTCCGACCCCTCGGCTCGACCACGAATGTCTTCGTTTTGGGGGAAAGAGTGGAAGATGGGATCTCGGGGGGCTGCTTCGTTCCCAATCCCTATCCCTCCGTGTGTCCCATATCTGCTTCCCTCTCTACCTTTTACAGGTGCGGTAGTGAACGTCTGTTGAGAAAACTGTTCAATATTCCGTAGACCAAGGTCTTGGTTGTGGTAGGAATGTTCGGAAGGTTTGGTCGTTGATTTGGTCATTGAAATCCCCTGCACTTCCTGTATGTCCCTTGCCTCTCCAGCTCTGGTCCCTATTCTGCTATCCATAAGTGTTAGTGCCTCTAATTCGTATTGGCTGTCCCATAGTCTCTGTGTATCAGTGTCCATTAGACCCACTCCGTCTCTAGACCCCCCAAGACCAAGGTTCAAGCCCAGCCCTGGACCGGGATTTAAACACCCATGACCTGGGTTTGAGCCCCCATGACCCGGGTTCAAGCCCCCGGGACCAGTGTTAGATCCCAGCCCAGATTCCCTCACCAGATCCAGTAAAGTCTCCTTCACTGCTCCCGGTAGCACTAGCAGGTCCAGAGTGTGCCTGTCATCCCATCTCTCCACCAGGGACTTGAAGGCCCGACAAGAATCCAGGGTCTCGCCTGCTGTCCTGTCACTAGGCTCGCTGAGTTGTCCCTGGGTGCCCTTGGAGCGCTCCACAAGGTCTGTGATCAGGGAGTAGGCCCTGACCACTGGTTCTGCCAGACCTGAGATGAGCAGGAAGCCTGGGGAAACCACCTGGAGGAAGGAACATTTGAAAAAAGGGAGAAGATCAACTTTAGCCTCTCAAGGACTAAAGAGACTTAAACCCACAACCTTCTTCCTCTCCTCTAATGTTCATTTCCTTCTTTCGTTATCCATCTATCCAAGTGAGTGAGTGAGTGAGTGAGTGAGTGAGTGAGTGAGTGAGTGAGAATACACTTGTCTGTGTGCCTGCATTTGAGTATGCGCCTGGGAGCGAGCATGTGTATGCTTACCACTATGCGAGCAGAGGTGTTTCTGATCAGGCAGTCCATGAACAGCCCCCGTGCTCCACAGAACACACAGTGAAGAACCCCTGGATACGGAACCTCCTGCGGGGCCTCCTGGTTCACAACTCCCTTAACAAACAACTGGAGGAGAGAGGGAACGTAAGCAACTTCCACACAGACCATCCGCTGGCATGGCGCAGTGCTATATTAACACACTACCCCTCTGTCAAGTGGGGGGGTGTTAGCGATGGGTGGAAACTCAGGACACTAGACAACAAGGACTCTGATTAAGCCAATGTTAAGTCTGGAACAGTATTGGTACAGGGCAACCCCAAACAGTTCAGCTGGACCTACACCGAATCAAAGAGGGAGCGCAGCAGGAGACGCTCTCTCTTGAGAAAGACTCCCCCACCCCGAGCGAGTCAGACCTCTTCATTATACAACCCCATAGACGAGCAACCCAAGCAGAAAGTCAACCTCCCAGCACAGAGCACTACACCCTCACTAAAATGAAGGATAAATTCACCCAGCTGGAGGTGAGGCAGGTGGAGCTGGGAACAGCAAGTGAACACACTCCAGTCAACACAGACCCAGACAACAGTCCAGCACAACAACACCCCCCCAACCAGACCTGAAGAGCTGGAGGGGGAGAGAGACATATCAGAACCCTGGATTGTGCTGTGACAACTTCAACAGGAGAAAGAGCAGGGGCGGAAGAAGAAGGCCCAGCGGCAGCAGAAGAACAGAGCACGAGAGGAGAAGGTGGAGGGAGAAGGTGAGAAAGATGACGTGTGAGAGAGAACAACCCATTAGAGAGCTGGTCTCCCCCGAAGAGAAGCGAGCAGAACAGCCCACCTCCGATCCTAACCATAGCCTCGACATCACAGCAGGACAGATAAATGAAGAACCCCAAGCCCAGGGGATCCCACCCCCTCTGAGCACCCCCCCATAGCCCAACTGAAAACCCCCCTACACCCACTGAGGACATACGTAAGCCACAGATTATACTTCTTATGGACTCAAACAGGGAATATATAGAAGAAAATCTACTTTTTCCCAAACACAGTCTCTAAACTCTGTTGTCCAACCCCCCCCCCCCCCCCATGCCCACATCCCATATAGGCCCTTTCAGATCAGACCTATGGCCCTCCTGCCTACCCCATGGCCCCCACTCTCGCAAAGAGGGACTCAACATGAAAGTCACACATATGCCCAGGCCGTGAGCAGGTAAACAGGCCCAACCCCCACTCTTACACAAGCTCAAGCCAATGGCATGTACCAGATAATAAGCAGGCTCTGCTCACACTTACTGGTTTGACCACACGACTAACAACACTGGACACGTTATGGAACACAAAGCCTTCACTATCTAATCATGGACTATCCAAGGCCTGAGGTCATCTGCCTTTAGCCTAAAGACCAGGAACCTGGATTTCACCAAAAAAATCTGAAATACAGACATTGTCATCCTGGTTGCCGTCTAGGTTACAGAGAGCTGGTAGTCCCATCCACCAAACTACCAGGTGTGAAACAGGGAAGGGACTCAGGGGGTATGCTT